>NC_088685.1:125106070-125409403 GCF_028017835.1 Emys orbicularis
GGTAAAGACAATTTTGAGTCAAGTTATTTTAATGTAGATTTGATTGAAACCATTACTGATTAAACATTAAAACGTAGCTTTGGTGAAAAAGATGGCCCAGTAAAATGTCTGTGAAGTGGAATCTAACTTCTTGGTTCTCTTGCAGCTCATTGATCTCTCATAAGGTGATGATACCTGAACTCTGGAAGGAACCTGAAAAGTTTGGGCTGCTTGGTGGAGCCACACTGTTCTTTTCTGCATGCCTGGTATTTAAGAATAATAATTAAGATGAAAGTCAAAGAGAAACAAGTTTATCCCTATTTGTGTTCAAAGCCTTTCAAACAGCTCTCTGAGACAGGCCAGAATTATCCTCATTTTATCGCCTGAGAAACTGAGGCAGAAAGGTTAATGCCAAAAGAACCTAATTTTCAGAGGTGATGAACACACAACCACTAATGAAGTCAATGAGATCTGCAAATGCATAGCACCTCAGAAAAAGTCAGGCCTCTTATTTAGGCCCCTATATATGGATACAGGCGTCTAACTTTGGACATACAAGACTGAAAATTTTGACCCAGGTGTTTAAGGCAGGGCATCCAGAACTTGAGACAGTCAAAATTAGAAAATACTTTTGAAAATCTTGACTAAAGTGACTTGCACAAAGCCATAGAGGGAATCACTGTTGGAACAGAGATTAGAGTCAGGAGACCTTACTCCATGCCCCTCTTTCTCTTTAGAGAGAAATACCCTTAAGAAAGTACCATTAATTAGTTTCTCGAAATACAAAAAAGAGCAATCTTTCTCAAAGGTTCTGTGGGAGTCTTCAATTTACAATGCCACATATCATTAGAATTGACTGATTGAGATACATTTATAATTGTTCAGCTGGAATGCCTCAATATGTTTCTTCAAAGCCTCAGTAATAAGTTAAAGGGACCCTCAAATGACTTAAGCATAACATTAAAGTTTTGTCTAAAAGACAGAAGTTTTTGAATAACAATTCAAATAACAATTTGACAATGTTTATCACACTTTATTATTTCAATGAGGATAGACATTTTTCATTTAAAATGATCTCCCTGAAGCATTGGACATAAACACTCAGAAGCTATTGAACAAAAAATGGAAAGCAAAACCCACCACTCTTTGTGAACCGAAGTTAAGGCCAAATGTAGACACCTATTAAAAGTACCTTGATTTCCAAAGATGCCAAACAGCACACAAAGCCCCCTGAAATCTATGGGAGCTGTGGGTGCTCAGTTCTTCTGAAAAAAAATGAAACCACTTTTATAGCAACCTCAGGCGATAGACTTCAGGCAGTATAAGAAAAGCTCTCACTCCCCAGTGTATAAGCAATAAAACTCCTCAAGCCTCAAACAAAAAGTCCTCTAAGTCGTCCCCTTTTTGGAGATATATGTACTTATTCAACCAACATCCTTCCTTTTTTCGGATGCAACCCAAGTCCAATATAAGTGCTCAACATTTTGGAGGGTAAAAGCAGAAGTACACAGTTACCACCTAAATCTCCATTCATGCACAATATTCACTACTTAATTCTTCCTCCTTTTATATATGACAGCTGGTGTTAGCAGGCTACCACCCTATCCTTCCTTCTGGGTGGTAGTAATCCCCTCGGATTCCACCTGCTACCTCCTGGTCTGTCTGGGAACTGACTTCTTAGAACTCTGATAAACATTTAACAAATTCTTGATTGAAGATGTGAGGCTACAGACACTGGCACTCTGCTGACCAGACAAAGTCACAGTGGGCTAACCAAACCAGCAGATAGAGCTAAAGAACTAGTAACAACACATATTATATTTATTGGCAATTGATCAATCAATACAGAGCCACATGAGGGAGCTGTTTATAGGTAAACAGGCATCTGTCGCATGAAACCAGAGCCAGATTTAGGGTCAGGCAACCTAGGTGACTGCTGGGGTGCCGGCTTTGGGAGCGCCTAACCCTGTAGGCAGCAGCCAAGCCAACTCTAAACTCTCTTGGCACCTACATTTTTGCAGTAAAAGTTCCTTAGGTGCCTAAGTTTCTGCTTCTGGGCATGTACACTGCTGCCTCACTGGAGATGCCTAGACACATATCTCTTACCCAAGCCCAGAGTAATCCACAAAATGGGAGAATATAGGCTTTCATCCACCTATCTTGTCTCTGGGGCCCAATCTCATAGGTGCATTCAGAGGTTTCCTACAGGGTCAGGTCCCATTCAAAACCTGGCATGGGGTAAATGAAGGTGGAGGTGCCCTCTCTGCAGCCTGATGGTTAGGGCACCCACTTAGAGCAGTGGTTCTCAAACTGGGGCCGCCGCTTGTGTAGGGAAAGCCCCTGGCGGGCCGGGCCGGTTTGTTTACCTGCTGGGTCTGCAGGTTCGGCCGATCGCGGCTCCCACTGGCCGCAGTTCGCCGCTCCAGGCCAATGGGGGCTGTGGGAAGCGGCGCGGGACAAAGGAGTCCAGTCCTTCTGCTCCAACGACTAAATTATTTATACACAGTGGAACAGCTTCAATAGGAGCGATTCTCACATCGGACTATGCCATGGCCCAGTAGTTAGAGCACTCTGAGAAAGCAGGGAGACCCCTGCTCAAATCCTCTCCCCCTTGTTGCCTAAGAGGGGAATTGAACCCAAGTTTCCTATTTGCCAGGTAAGTGCTCTAAACACTGGACTAAAGTTATACGTGGGTACGCTACTTCCTCTGGCCTTTTTGGGTGATGCGAGGCAGGTGCCTAACTCATTCTCACAAAAAATGACTTAAGTGCCCAGATCCACAAAAGGTGTAAGTGAGTTCTCACTCCAGCCCTGGAAACCTGGGCTGGCAAGCCCTCCTGGTGACTGAACAGCAGACACACTCCACCAGGGTACCTTCACCAAATATCTTTATTATTATTTCTTCTCTTATGTTCCAGGTACAGCACAATATAGCAGCAGATCAAAGTGTCCTTCCTCCTGCTCCCTGGCTCAGCCTTTTATGCTGCTTGCTTTCTTCTCTGAGCAATCCAGCTGGTGAACTAATTATCGCATCAGAATCCCTACAGGTGCAAGTGATCCCCACTAACCCAATCAGACTAACTCCCTACTACTTTAACTACCCAGTGCCCTGAGTGTGGTAAGTGACGAGCATGCAGGCTCCCCAAAGGGGGTCTATTTATAGCTGCTAATAGCACCCTACCACAGCACCTAAGCCTCCTTACTCCAGTAGAGGGGTTCCAGTTGTGGATTTCTAGCAGAGGTAGGTGCTTCCCAGCAGCCCTGACTTAAGTGTCTATCTCCATGAGAATGGAGGGGCTTAGCACACTCCCCTCTCATTGGCATCTCCTACTGGCTAACTTAGGCAGGGAGCAACCTAACATGCTGGCTTTTGTGCATCCTTAAGCGCCTATCTCTTAGACTTAGAATTCTGTCAGGCATTTGACCTGGTACTGAATGACATTTTGATTAAAAAAACTAGAATGATATAAAACTAACATGGCACACATTACATGGATTAAAAACTGATAGGTTTCAAAATGTGATTGTAAACGAGGAATCATCAAGTGTGTGTGTTTTCAGTCCAGTCCTGCAAGGATTGGCACTTGGCCCTATACTATTTAACCTTTTTATCAATGACCTGGAAGTAAACAAAGTCATCACTGATCAAGATTGCAGGTGACAAAAATTGGGGTAGTGGTAAAGGATGTTGCTATATTGGAGAGGGTTCACAGAAGAGCCACAAGAATGAATAGAGGATTGGAAAACATGCCTTAAAGTGATAGACTCAAACAACTCAAAGAGAAGGTTAAGGGGTGACTGGATTATAGTCTATAATAATCTACATGGGGAACAAATATTTAATAATGGGCTCTTCAGTCTAGCAGAGAAAGGTGTAACACGATCCAATGGCTGGAAGTTGTAACTAAACAAATTCAGACGGGAAATAAGGCACACGTTTTTAACTGTGAGTGTAATTAGCCACTGGAACAATTTACCATGGGCCGTGGTGAATTCTCTACCTTTCGCAATTTTAAAATCAAGTTTGCATGTTTTTCTAAAAGATCCACTCAAGGAATTATTTTGGTGAAATTCTATAGCCTGTGTTATACAGGATGATTACAGTGGTCCCCTCTGGAATTTTATGAATCTCTCCCCATTTATTGTATAGGGATACTAGGTGCCTAACTCAGGGTTTGTGAATTACAGTGTTGTTCCAGTGATATTCTAGGTGCTTAAAAGTCCCTTGTGGATCCAGGTCTCAGCACCTAATGCTCAGAGTCTTGTGGAACCCAGATGTAATGTGCCCACTGGACTTCCCACAGTGCATAAAATTAAGCACCTGCTCAAGTCTTTGCAACATCAGAGTGCAAGTTTGAAAAGTTTTCCATGAATGAACTGAGCAAAAAAAATAAAAAAATAAGTGGAAGTGGAAGGATAAATAAAATGTTTACAAATCTTTGTTTTCATCTTCGAAGCTATAAACAGCAGTTAAATATGTTTATATTATTTCTCAATACATAATTTTTACCTCTTTAAAAACTTGAAATCTCTTGCTTACCCTTGTCAGAGTCAGTGTCCCTTCTTTACATGTACTGCAACGGACCCGCAGTTTTCCAGGCTTCACGGCTTGGCAGAAACTTTTGCAGAAAACATAAAAACTGTTGTAACTAGCTGCACCTGTTGGAAAGAAAACAAAGAAAACAATTTGCACTGAAATCAGAACTAGTCTGGAGTGTTTTAAAACAAACAAACTGAAAAATAAATTAACAGAATCATAGATTTAAAAGGCCAGAAGAGACCCTTGTGATCATCTACTCTGTCCTCTTGCGTAACACGTCATAGGACTTCCATATATTAATTTCTGCCTCAAGTCCCATAGCTGTGGTTGAACTAGAGCATATCTTCTTTAAATGTAATTTTTAGCCTACTAAAAATTATAAGTTATTTGCACTCTCCCTCCTAAAGCCACCCTTGTCTGGTCTTTGGGATAGTAGCAAGAGTGTTATTCCTGGTGCCTACCCTTAAAGGCCAACACCCATAATGGTATGGACTTTTTGAACCCCTGCAAGCAAGAAGAGGTGGTTTCACAGGCCCTGGGAAGAGGACTGTGATCCAGAAAATGGAACAGGGTGAAGATATTTGTAGTCCTGCTTGTTGGACTCTTATTTAACCCAGTGGGGGAAGGGGAAGGCTTTTTGATTTGGCCAGAAGATGAAACTAAGTAACCAGTCAGAGGGAGACCACTGACAGTGAGAGGAAAACTGAGTCTGAGGCTACTGATCCAGGGGTTCACAAAGACATTGTCTTCTATTTGTAAAAGCTATAGCACCCAAGCTGCCATTGATGGCACCTATGCTACCTGAAACGCCCTCTAAGTTGGCTGCCTGCAGCTAAGCAGCATGTGTGACCTCCAGCCCCTAGGAAGGATAGCTCAACAGCATTAATGCCAGCATGGTCTAAACCTAGGCACAAGGCTGAGAATAAGGAACTACTGCATTTGACTCCTGATTCTGAGGCAGCGCTTAACCGTTCTCCTTTTGTTTCTTTGTCTGCAAAGAGGAGCTGGGTACTGCTTACCTACCTCACATGTTGGGGGGATGATGATTAACAAGAAGAGTTTCAAAGGTACAAAGGGAAGTTAGATATACAAATCCCATTGACTTTCAGTGGAAGTTGAATGCCTGATTCCCCCCGGGCCTTTGAAAATCTCCCCCCTAAATAGTTAGTAATATGTTAAGTAATCTTGTATAGATGTTAAAGCTTTGTAGGATTGTGCCCAATGGTTGAAATCTCCAGAAACATTTACTTCCCAGTTTTTAATTGTTTGTTTGTCAACCCATGGAACCGTTTGCCAGAGGATGTTGTGAAGGCCAAGACTATAACAGGGTTCAAAAAAGAACTAGATAAGTTCATGGAGGATAGGTCCATCAATGACTATTAGCCAGGATGGGCAGAGATGGTGTCCCTAGCCTCTGTTTGCCAGAAGCTCGGAATGGGCAACAGGGGATGGATCACTTGATGATTATCTGTTCTGTTCATTCCCTCTGCGGCACCTGGCATTGGCCACTGTCGGAAGACAGGATAGTGGGCTAGATGGACCTTTGGTCTGACCCAGTATGGTCTTATGATTTTAATTTTACTCACCAATAACACATTGAAAACATGCTTAAAGTGTCAGGCTACCAAACATGAACTTTTCCATTACCTTAGTGAAGAGGAAATCTTTCAGCATGAGTCACACATGAAAACTGAAAGATGACAAGTCATGGGTGATTCATCTATTGAATTAATTCATAATATGATAATGGTAAATTCTTGAGAATTAACTTCTTGCCATCAGTCTGATGATCTTCATGCTATTTATTTACCTGCAACTTACGGACTGAATCTTATTTACTAGTACCAGTAAGGTGGGGCAGCAGGAAGAAGAGAGAATTATCTGCTTTGCTTGCTAGCCAAAAAAATTCACAAGTATCTATGCTCGTCTCCATTTTTTCTTTTAGTAACATGACATTTGAGTAGCTTTGGATCACACACTGAGCTACCTCAAAAAATATTAGGTGTAATAATGTAAAGTAAACCATATTTACTACATTTTTGCGTGCCCTTCAGAATAATAAAGAGAATGTGTACTGTTATATATTATTTGAAACCAATTCCATGTTATTCACATTCATGAATTCCCTAAACGTCCTGATGCAACTAGTTCCCAAACCTTAATTACTCACAGGGCTGTACAGGAAAAAAAGTAAAATCTTCCAAAAGAAAAAGAAATGACTCCAGAGAACACTTACATTATTGAAAGAAGGCATTTTCCAGTGAGCACTTAATAATATTAAAAAACCCCATCTCTGATCAGTGTCCAAACCTGCAGGAACACAAAATGCTCTTCCAGAGGGCAACAGTAATGTCCTTAATATCCTCTTCACTTATATTACCCCCTAAGAATTTTTATTATGCTTCTCTGAGGGAAAATAAATGACCGCAGAAGGACACAACAGATAACAGGATTTTCAACTGAATTTAGACCTTGTGAAAGTTGCTGGATATAGTTCTGTAAATTAAATGAAGTCCTCTCCTTATCCTTTCAGCAGGTACAACACAAGCAGCAACAGTGCATGTCTCTCCACAGTGCTCTATCAATGTGCTCTGAGTTGCAGGTGGCACCTTTAAGAATAAGAGGGAAGTCAATCCGCTTGCCCATTCAATACTTGTTATCTCTGCTGAGGGTCTCAATTAGTGCCAAATGTGACAGAGTTTTGAAAATCTGGACATCTATCCACTAGTAACCACACCGAGACCCCCCAACTTGTTTGCCTAGGGTGACTAAATGACTTGCAGGCACTACTAACCTGGGCTGAATTTGAGCTAAGATCCAAAGAATTAAAACACTGTGTATTGAAAAAGATTAAAGGCGTTCTGCAAACTGGTCAGTCTTTCCTTTTTGCATCTCCTTAACATGGGAACAGCAAGATAGTCAACAAAACAAAAATGCAGCACAAATATTTCATGTATCAAGTAGTCACAACCTGTAGTTTGCTGCTGCAGGAGGTCATCAAGATAATCATGGTCATTAGAGTTGGCTTCCTTTGGTTCCCCACTTTCAGGTGCACAAAATATAACTTCAACACAGAGGGAGATTGAGCCCCAGATCTATTTTTGCATCTCCATTTCCCACCTTTTGGCTCTGCTAACAATGCCACTTTGATATCCAGTTAATTTGCTTTTCCTATAAATGACGTCACACCTTCTTCCACATCAGCCCTGCTGCTTAGAACGCTCATTCTGAGTGGATCCACAAGGTCATTACCCCCTCTCCTTATTCAAATCCATCCTCAAGAGTCATAGCATAAATAGGTCTCATGTGAAATTAACTAAGTCATCAAACACCACACATAATGCTGTACGCTAGCCCTCATGGAGGAAAGTAATCATGTAGTGTCATTGATTCTACTCCCGACTCCATTCCCGCACTCCCAACTGTCTTGTGTCCTGCTTGTTATATCATGTTCAATTTACCTTATAAACTACATGGGGCAGGGATCATATCTTCCATCTGCTCTGTATGCTAGGCACCTCCCAGTTAGGCAGAGAGATGTATTATTGATAGTAAACTGCAAAATATTTGTAGTGTAACTCACCATAAATAAGCATGACTTACTGTCACAATAAGAACAGAGGGGAATCTTAGAGACCTGGTTTGAGGATTATTGCAGATTTACTGTATAGGTTAAACCTTGCAGAGTACAATGTCTCAACCTGACTTTTACTTCCACTCAGTACGATCAATTTTCTCATTTATGAATAATAAACTTAATTTGGGGCAGGGGGGTTAACACACAAGAAACATATTTAGAATAGATCTAGCTGGAGCAGTTACTCAAAAGACCCGTGCAGAGATGCGGAATAACATTTGGATTGTCTTTCCTATAGCAAGGCTGCTGGAGACTGAGAGCATTACGGGGGGATGCTCTGATCTTAGGTAGGGAGTTAAATGGAGACTTTCAGCAACCCAACAACTATTTTAGGCAAATGGATTGATTCCAATCCCACATTCTTGTAGTCAACATATTAGGATTGTGTAGTGAGCAACATCACCAGGAATGGGGGCAAGAGGAGCCAGAATTAAAAAGGTACACATGCCTAAAGTGAGCATACTGTACATCAAACTACAACAGTTTAGCATTAACCATATCTATTCTAGGAAGTGCTAGCATGAATCTTAGCAAACATCTTTGACTCAGAATATATTCCAATGGTTCCCCTTTTAAAGGGGAGAAAGGGGGAAAACAAGAAAGGAATCTGATTTATGCACAACACCAGCTCTGAAGTGGCATTATTAATACAAAATTGTAATTATGGCACTGAGCCAGCAATCACTAAAATTGCTACAGCATCAAGCTTACAACCTCGTCTTCCCTCGTTCAATCATGCTCTATAGGTTTTTATGAAGTTTTCCATTAATATTTTATAACACTGGCACTCAGCTAGACTGTGCAGATACAGCAATTACCAATTAAAAAACTGAAGTCCCATTTTAAGTGATAGTTCTGATACTGAAGATGTGCATAACACACAAAAATAAAAAAAATAAAGTTAACCACTAGTTCATTTTGTGGTTTTATAGAATTGTAATTTTTTTAAAGAGAAAACTAGTTGTACTTGTGTTTGCAATTCTTGTTTTCAGAGAATGTGCAGTTACAGAAGTTCTTGGTCTATGCTCCATATATGTGACTGGCAGGAGTGCCACTGCTATGTCTTTTTGGCTATCACCAATTAAGAAGATGATATGAGTCTGCTCTACAATAGGTGAAATTCCATCATGACTTTTGAAAGGCATTTACTATGAGACCACAGTACCACATTACCTTATCCTTAAAGAAGAACAGTGCAACTTTTATTAGTCACCAGTGCTTGATGCTCATACATTCTACAAGCTGAAGTCACTGCTATCAGGAAAATAACCTTAGAAATGTGATCTCTCAGTGGTTCAAAAGGAGCTTTCATCATGTTACTCAGAACCACATGAATTTCCCCAAACACAAGTGACTTCTTAACAAGGCCCCAGAAAATGACTATGGGATGCAGAAAAACTAGTCTACTTTCATTCATGAAACACTGAAATGCAGCCAAATGAATCCTTTCCCACATGTGTTGGTATGTTCATCTCACAACCTGCTTCAATGCTGCTAGGATGACTACCCTTTCAGAAGCCACGCTGACAGGGAAAAGGAACCCTGACTAGATGTAAAGAGATCCCTTGTTTCCTTATGATCTGATGTGGTAAGATCACCATCAATTCCATCAGGACTGGAAACCATGTTTGCCTTAGCCAATGGGGGGCCATAAAGTTCATGAAATGTATCTCTACTGGGCTTAATCAGGGCCTTTGCTAGCATAGTGAATGGGGAAGTAGCTATCATGAAGTTCTAGCCTTCCTACTGCCTTAAAGTGAATGAAGGTGTCCATCACCAGTGAAATCTTTATCAGGTGTCTTCAACAGAACACAAGGGTCCTGGTGTTCAGTAGAGTGGCAGACAATATGGGATGTTCCCCACAGAAGAAAGATCTATCATCCTCTGATCTGGTCACCACTTGTCAACTCTATAACCACATAGCCTGCTCTGATAAAATTTCCCTTTCCTGCCAGGCAAAAGGCATCTAGGAACTTCTTGCGAGACATTGCCTAGTCTTGCCACTGCAGGATTAAGAATCAAGATCCTTTATATCCTTTGTTTATGTAAAACTGGTGGCCTGATCCTTCTTTTAAATCAGGACCACTTTATGAGATATGAGGGCTCTCAAAGTCCACTTCCAACCAGGCCACCTCAGTCCCCAGAATATTTATGTAGCAGGATAACTTTTGGAGACACCAAATATCTTGATAATGAAGCCCCTCTGCAAGTGCTTCCCCACCCTAGGCAGAATGCATCCATGATTGTGCCATTTTGGCTCAGAGGAATATGGAAATGCTCTTCTAACTGCATATTGGTTTTGGACCATTACCAAACTGGAGCATCGCAGAAGTTGCCTATCACCCAAATACAGTACAAAACTCTCTATATGGCTTTTGATCATTGATGATGTCACCTCTGGTTGGGACTTGCTAAGGGCATGACCAGGCCACCATAAATTCTCTGGTGGTCACCAGGCCAATCAGAACATCCTCTTGGCTAGTTCCACAATATTTTAGATCCTACTATGAGTTAGGAAGGCTTTGAAGTGAAGCATGTCCAATAGGGCATCTTTGTACTCCAATTCACTCTGAGGAGCAAGCTAGTGACTAAAGCCCTTCAGTGGTAACGTGGAGAAATGGTGGGATTCCTTCAAGTGTGCTGTTCTTGGTCAGCCAGTCACACAAAAAAGAAAAAACATGCACTGCTTCTATTCTTTGTAGAACTGCTAAAAAAATCACAAAATACATATGGTACTGACACAAGCTTAAACAACAACACTGGTACGGTTCTGCTGTCAGAAAACTGAGATGCATCTAGTGGCTGAGCATATATGTCTAACCGTATATAGGCATCTGTAAGGTCCAGAATACATATCTAGGAACCGTAAAGTAATAAGAGGCAAAAGAAGCAGGATTTTTAGTGAGGATAACTAAGTCCATCCAAACTAAAGTGCTAAGAGGTAGCAAGGCTAAAATGGTCCCTGGAGCATAGAGCAGAGAATAAATCTAGCTTTAAGCATTTTTTAAATTCAAACTATGAACAAGAATTTTAGCAAAAACAGAGGTAAATCATAGAGAAACCAATTAAGTGTCCCAAGAGCTGTTGGGGATATTATGGGTTTCCAGTGTTTCCAGCAGAGGCAGGCACATGCCACCCCACTAATGCTGGTGGTTTAAAGACTTAACTTTGGACATGGGATAAGCCTTGCCCTTGAATGTGGGCCTGCTGCAGTTCCAACTTATAGACGATAAAAAGATAGTTTCAACTGTTTTATTTTCTTCATATTCTTTTAAGCATTAGCGAATACAGCATGAAAGAAAGATTATTAATTATAAGGCAATATAAGATCTCCTAAAGTCGTCACAACTCTGTTTTCATACTTATAATGTCATCAAAAACTGTTCTGATTTCCTCATTTAGAGGAAATAGTTAAAAATCAGTCATCACTGGGGTTAACAATCCAATTTGAAAGTTTATCTTCCCTATATCATCAGCAATGGATGATAGGTCAAGAATTATTACATTAATAAACATAACTGTTCCCCAGTATAGACTACAAAAGCCCACTGCAATGCACAGAGAGGGAGGTACAATCTCCTTAAATAAATGAGACATGTAATTAGAACCACAGTGAATACTTATGTATGCATCATGGTGTCATGGTACTGATAAAGACAAAAAATTGGCAATTTCAATGAAGCTTTCAATTGCCTGGAAAAGCTTGATGTAGTCCTTCGTGATTATATTAGATGCGAAGGTGTGAGGAGAAAAGAATGGAACTGAAGCAAGAGGGGATATGAGGTGGCACAGAAGCCTCCGAGCTACATGCATCTGAACTCACTAACAAGTGGGCTCCCTTCGGTATGTTCCTGTTTCCGTCACAGTAGTGATCTAGTAAATATAAGTAACTCCCTTGGAAAGAATACTAATAATAGTGCAAGTTAGAATATCTCCATATAACTTCACAATTACCTCATGCCCTTACTGAAAGTCATGGACTTTACTCCACAGCCCTCTGAAATCAATGGGAGGCTTTTCATTGACGTCAGTAAGCATTTGGTCCCATATATTGAAAGATGACTGTTAGTACTTTGAGTTACATGGATGACAGTTTTAAGCTATGTGCAATGGTCACCATTAAAATATTTCCAGGTGGCTTTGGAAGTAATCAATCTCATTCTGTTCCTTTCTAATGATATTCTCCATGCCAGATTTTTCCTGGTCAAAGCTCAGAACTGGCCATGAAGAAACACTCCTTTGCTATTTGGCTTCAGAGAAGTATCCAGAAAATGTGTCCAAAAGTTGAATATTGGAATTTTGGCCAGAATCCTTTTAATACCAGTTGGAGGTGGAATTTCCCCCATTTGAAATTAACAAGTGGTCTCAGATACGGATGCTTTTTTTCACTTTTACAGCCAGATCATTCATTACATTTACCTCTCTATTACTTCTGATAACTTTTATACAATCTGAGTATAACAGGGTCTACCCAAACCCAGTATCAGACCTTTCCTCTACCTCATTTTCCCCACTCTCAAGGAGGGGGGCGATTCACACGTCAACGAAGGGGGGCCAATTCACCAGCCATGTCAATGAAGCTCCCATCACACTGTCAATATTTCACTCCCTTTTCTGATGGATGTTTTCATTGTTCAAACACAAATACACTTCAACATCCATATAGACAGGTAAACCAGGTTTTTCCACCTACCGACACCCCAGACGAGGCTTCTGCCACTGCCTACACAGCTGGGTATCCCCAGTCAGATTTTTAATCTAGACAGGTATACCAAGCCCCTTTCCATATTCTTTCCCTAACCCCAGGTCTTCTACAGGAACCTTTCTAGAGCTCTGACAAACAATTGAGATGCTTGTTGGTCTTTTAAGCTCACCATCTCCAAGGCAGCTGATTAGTCACAGGTGGGGCTAAAATCAACTCCCTTAAAGGGCCATCCCATCCTGTGACAGTAAATTTTAAACATATTTGCATAAACAAAATGTGCTGACTTTGTGTATCCCCTGTGCATCCACTACTGGTTTAACCCTCACAAGTAGGTAGTTACAACCTAAGGCCCTGATCCTATAATTCTTGGCTTACTGTAGGGGTGATGGGCAGAAGGGTTTTAATATATACCTAAATCAAAAGCACAAGTATTTTCTTAGAAACTTTCCTATAATTCATATAATAGCCTTCTTTAGCAGCCAGACCTTTGATAAAAGCAGGTTTTAAACCAATACGCTAGTCCTTTGATAAAAGCTGGACTAAACTCAGTAGATTTGTGGAAATGTAACATTTACTTTCATAAAAATGGTTTTGGAAACTCCTGTTGTTTTGCTTAATAAAAATAATAAAAAGTGACAAGCTATCTGTTTTTTTCCCTTTGCTCTTCAGTTTCCCTGACTGTTCAGTGCTGGCTTTATTTCATTTCTAAAATTGAATGGCATACTGCACAATCTTGCCAGATGGAACTCTGTGTAGCTGCTGTGCTTTGGTCTTGCCAGTGAGGAATTTTATCCAGAATGGGGGGGGGGGGGGAAACACATACACTCAAGGTGTACAAATTTAAAACAAAAAAATACAGTGAGAGATGAAAATGTATTTTCCCTGCTGTACAGGGAAGGTCACTTTCAGGTAGGAGTAAGCAAAGCCATGTACTGCAAGAACAAATTTGTAATGTACAGTCTCGGTAAAAATGTTTGGTGATGTCTTGATTGAGTTCATTTAATTATAGAGCTTTCACCAGCCAAAAATATGAATGCAGACATGAATGCAAGAGGCTGCTTATTTATGTTCTTTGCCTGGAACTCTCTCCTCATCCCAGTGAAACACCACCTCTTTTTTCTAATTCCTCTTCAAAGCTGACTTCCTCATATGCTATCCATCAACAAAAATACTGTCACTGGCCTCTCCCTTTACTATTTGATATACAAATGCATAGAGAAAGATGTTCTAAACAGAATCCTCCCCTGTATATTCCATTGTGTTTTGTATTGTCTTTTTATTTAAACTGTAAGATGAGTATGTTCGTAAGGAGATTAAGAGAATCATCTTTTTTTCCTGTCCTGTTCAGCATTAACCATACCATTTGTGCTTCACATATAATACAGGTCAATTATTCTGATGTGCATGTCTGGTTATTCAGGAAATATTAGTCATAATGGCTAGCAGCCAGATCCTGAAGTCCCTTCTTGGTCAAACTACCACTTAAGTCCATATGATTTATTGAGTAAAATCTAAGTAAGGTCTTTAGGAACTGACCTACTATTTTTATTTGAACTTTCTCTCATAGATGATATTACTAATCCATTTCCACTTGAACCTGCTTTGTATGTGGGGGACTCAGCTGTGTGAAATTCTTGCAACAATCTGAAATCCACATAAAAGTAATCTGGCTTCAAGTTTCATTACACCCACTTTCAGACCAACTTCATGGGAAGTTTCTAAGGTTCACAGACACCTAGGGCCATTTCAGAGATAGTCAAAATCATGCAAATAGCATACTCTGAAGTAAAATGAGTTTTGCTTTGAGATGTGGGTTAATTCAATACAAAACTCAAGGCAAAGAATGGATGGTGCAAATTCTACGTCCTCCCCGGCAGTCCCCATACTGCACTCCACATCCCCCTATTCCCTCACAGTTTCCTGTCTAGTTTCCAAGCCATGTAGCCCAGTGGTGGCCATCTCCACTCAGGGCAGTGTGATTCAGTCCCACGGAGAACAATAAAAGATGGTAGCAATTGTTTGGAAAGCCAAAAATTCATTATGGAACTTTGAGACACTTAAAAAGAAAAAGAAAAAAATCAGAGTGCTCATGAAAATAACATGAGTTGACAACTCTGCAAATGATACACAGGACCCAACTAGCAAAACCTGGAACTTCAGCAAGAGGCACCCAGGTGCCCTGAAGCCTGCACCGCACAGCACATACTGTCATGACTGAGATGTGGGCTGTCAGACCTAGTGGTCAGATACCAGGAGGTCAGAGTCCAAAACGGGCCAGTGGGCAGACTAAGAATCAGGCATCAGAAGGCAGGCAGGGTCAGGTGACCGGGAGATCAGAGTCTAAGACAGGCCAGAAAGCAAACCAAGAGTCAGGTGTCAGGAGCAGGCAGGGTCAGGTTATAGACATCAATCTAAAACCAAATTCAAGGACAAACTATAGTCACTTACCAGAATTCTAGGGCATATCACAAGCAGGTACCAGCCAATCCATGGGCTGTGAGGGACCACCACTCAGATCTTGGTGGGTGGTACCTCCTGCATAGCCCAGCCTCACAGGGTCCTCCCATGGAAGCTAAGTTCAAGCCTCCTGTGGCAACATGGTGGTATCAGTAGCACAACACCTCTATGGTCCCAGGTTCTAGCTCTCCAGGTTCTAATGTGTCCAGAAGGTCAATGCTGCATCCCACAATAAATTTAGTTATCTGCTCCCTCAGGGGTCTTCCAATATGAAAGACAAATGGCATCTGCTTCTTAAAGTAACATTGCACAATACATAATTTTCAGAGCCATCTTTTCAAAACTAACCTGCATTTGAACGCACAGAATGAGCATCCATGCGTGGAAATGAAAACGTGCATTTACCCATTTTACACATACAAATATATGTTAATTCACACAAGTGCAGGTTGGGTGATCTCCCAAAGAATGCACATATAATTTATGGAGCCAGTTTTTGAACAGATGGATCTGAACTTTCAAGTTTTACTTTGTAACTAATATGAATCTCTATTTCATCCTTGACAGACCCAGAGTTAGTGTCCAAACTCACCTACTCCCTAGCCTTTGGCTTTATTGGTAACTCAAAAAATAATAACGTAAGCCTCAGCGTAAGCTTCCTCTCTGAGCTTGGCTATTCTTAGAGGTTCCCTTCGTGACCCCTTTTAGCCCCCCAGCTTCTTGAAAAGCAATATAGCAGCCTCACTCCATTAATATCGTGTGTGTGTGTGTGTGTGTGTGTGTGTGTGTGTGTGTGTGTGTGTGTGTGTTTGTGTGTGAAAGAAAGAGAACTATCAACCTAATTCTTGAAAGTTCACTGGTAAGTCATTTTGCCCAGCTACTTTGCGTATTTGGATGTATACTTATGTGTGGGTAAAAATAAGTGACGCAGAGCTGATACTACAGTAACACTGCTGGTCTAGTGTTCTCCCTATGAAAGGGAGGTTGAGATTTTGACTAGTGGGTCTGCATAGTCATAGGTCCATTGGTCATACCCAATCCTGCCCTCAGGTTCACCCCTCCCTTGTGCTGCTATAGAAGGAACTCCAGTAGAACACTGGTCGATGCTGTGGAATCCTCCTGCACCAAGCCCTATCCTGTGGAATGATGTGTTCAAGTCTTGTGTACTTACCCTAAGGAACAATCAGGGTTTGCCCACAGATCTTTACCAAACAAGATGATCTTCAATTTCCCCCCAACCTCTCAAAATGTTTTCAAATATTTCCTGTTTCCTTCTGCAAATATCCTAAAATATTGCAGATCACTAGCAGATACAGTAGTGAATAATGAAAACAAGCACATGCAGAATTCTTCTCAGTGGGAAACCTTGCTGGAAAAGAAAGCTTTTTATATTTTCATTGAATTCTCTTGTCTGTTTTGAAGTTTTAAGCTGCTGTCTTAAGCTTTGCAAAGTGATTATGCTGTGCACTTACATCCTCATTTTCTGAAAAACATTTCACCCAAGATAATATTTTTTTAAATATTAACTGTCTTTTTTTCAATTACATAGTGATCATACTGTACATTCTAAATTCATGTTGTTTAAGAAGTGCTCTTTCATTTCCTGTGTTTCTGTTAATGCTTTTCAACTTTTTTATTTATTCAGATCTGATGGGCTTATCAGCACTTGAGAGCGGACACAGAGTGTCTAGTTTTGTTTTTTTGTTTCTTTGTTTTACTTCTCTAAAACTTGATTATAAGCAAATGCTCTTTTTTATGCCTCTTTTAATATTCAGTCAGACCCCAACTCCTGGCGGAAGGAAACATTCATGTTTAGAACAAAATAATTAAGTAATTTAAAATAAAATCTGTTACTTTTTTAAATGTGAAAGAGAAAAGTTTAAGTAGTGCTTTTAAATATGCCAAAGTAACCCAGTAATAATGGCAATTTTGAACATGCATTGTTTTAACCTATGGACCAGTGTTTTGAAATAACTCAGTGCTTGGAATAAGACAGGAAACTAATCTCTTTCTAATCAATGCATTATATGCACGCGCACACACACACATATGCAGGTACAGAAATGTTACCTAAATATGTAATATGTAACATCAATAAAATAACCCAGAAGGAAGGAAAGAATACTCTGCTTAAACTTCACAGGGTTGTACACTTTGTGAGAAAAGGGACAGCACCCTTTGTGCCACCTGTAACACTGGTCTACAATTTTTGAGAAGTCGTCTGCTTCAGAGATAAAATGTGCTATTCATTATGTATTTTGATGTGCTGAATTCAAATATGACAATTAAAACAACTGATTGGCTACTGTTTCTAAGATATTTACGTTTTTACATTTTATGTCTATGTATATTGTGTAGATAGTAGAGTTTTAATCATAAATTGTAAACCTAGGTCTTTTCATGTGTTTATGGCTGCTTTATGTGATAATATTTCACCTGTCCTGTTTATGTAACACTGCTGTAGTCTGGAGCCCAACAGCTCTGCCTTACTCTTGGATAGTTCCAAATCCCTGACAAGGTCATTCAGTTCACCTTGTGTTATGAGGTGTGGTTCAGAGGAGGAGGATGGGAGAAAATGTGGGTCCTGTGACATTGATGGTTCAGGACCAGAAGTTTCATCCTCTTCCTCTTCCTCGTCTGACTCAAGTGAGAATGATTCTGGTGCATCAGGAACCGGCAGTCCTTCTCTGTGGGGTACTGGGCGAATAGCTGACGGACTGTTTGGATAATGCACAGTCCACTTTTTCTTCTTTGACACACCTTTCCCAACTGGAGGCACCATGCAGAAGTAACAATTGCTGGTATGATCTGTTGGCTCTCTCCAAATCATTGGCACTGCAAAAGGCATAGATTTCCTTTTCCTGTTCAACCACTGGCGAAGATTTGTTGCACAAGTGTTGCAGCATATGTGTGGGGCCCACCTCTTGTCCTGATCTCCAATTTTGCAGCCAAAATCAAGGTGATAGGCTTTCTTAACCATAGTGGTTATACTGCGCTTTTGTGATGCAAAAGTCACTTCACCACAAACATAGCAGAAGTTGTCTGCACTGTTCACACAAGTACGAGGCATCTCTGCTCACTTTGGCTAAACAGAAATGTGTCCCTTTGCAAAATCAAACACTGACAAATAAGAGAGCATGACACTGTATGATTTCTAGAGCTGATATAGGGCAATTTGTTCAGCAGAGTGATGTAAGCTTCGTTATGATTGCATTATCCATGACTTCTAGGAATAACATGATGCAATTCATATCATGTATGACGCAATACCAGCTTCAGATTGCATCATTCATTGTTTTGCCTAAAAAGCAAGTACTGTCCAAACCCAGTCATAGATTTATTCATAGATCCAGTCAAAGATGTATTTTAGTCATTTCTGGTTTAAATTGAGATCCCTTCCCTTTATAACTCACTTATCCTCCGCCATTCCCATGTCGAGGGTCGTATATACTGACCCAATAGCATATCTTGAAAACTAGAGCCAATCAACAATTTTAAGCATCATTTTCGTTCTCAGTGACCCAGAGTTAGTAAAGTTTGACTACATTTATTTCAGAAGCATTTTGGCTGTAGAGCAGTGTAATTTCTCAAGTGGCTTACATGGAGTGGTGGCTGCAAGTCTACCCTTCTGGAGCTGTGACCAGTGGTGAATACAGTGAAACAAAAAGTATTTTCAAAACAATAGAAACGTGGCATAAAAAGAGAAAAGGGTTTTTAACAAAATAAGAGATCTACACACATATCTATTTTACCTAAAGTTTAGGTAGAACTATCTTACTCCCAACACCCCAATCTTTGATGACTGGGGGATTCAGTCTGTGTCACCTTCTCCTGTCCTTCAAGGTCAGTCTTTTTCTCCATCCGAAGTTCTTTGTTGTAGTTTTTCCTGCTGGATCCCCACTGTGGTTATAAGCTGGGATGCCCCCACAGGGCCGCCCAGAGGGGGGTGCAAGTGAGGCAATTTGCCCCAGGTCCCGGGCTGCGCAGGGGCCCCCACGAGAATATAGTATTCTCTAGTATTGCAACTTTTTTTTATGGAAGGGGCCCCCGAAATTGCTTTGCCCCAGGCCCCCTGAATCCTCTGGGCGGCCCTGTGCCCCCATGCCAAGCCAAATCAGACTGTTGAGCTCAGCATGCTCAGAGGTAAAACTTCAAAGGAAATGATCCCAACATTATCTTTTAAGTATCAGTAAATGGGAGGGTATTTGAAGCTATTGTCCCCTTTCCTGCATACCTGCAAGAAACCCATGCTTGAATTAACCCCTTGTAGTCACATAGCAAACAGCGCAATAACAGTCAGACAGACAGATGGAATATATAATATTCATGAAATATAACAGCCATTCCCATGCCATGTCCTTTACATGGCATACCAAAATTTCAGGAGGGTTAATTTTTGTGGGGGTGGGGTGGAGAAGTGTGTCTGTTGAAAAATCAGACTCATAATGGAAAGCTAACATCAACTTAACTATGGAGCAGCTTTTGCTGTTCCAGAAACACTAATTGTACATAGAGATCTCTAATGTTACCTAACACATGCTGTGCCAAGTTCAGGGGAGGACTGTATGAAAGATTACCCAGCTAGAAAACTACTGTCCATCCAGTGTACCTCATTTTCAACTTCTTCAGAGAACCTGAAGCCCAGAAAATCTATAATCATAACAGCTCCCCTCATAATACAGAAAAGGAATCAGATAGCAACACTGCAGTCTGCTGCTTTTGAATGAGAGAACAGAGGAAGAGAAATACTACCAAAGGGATGTTTTGCACACACTGTAAAGTTAAGCGCTGGAGACGAGAACTAAAAACACTATCAAAGTGGTATAAAAATACTGGAAAAAATTAACAATGAAGAAATCACTTAGGGTTTAACTGAAGAAAGTCATAAAATACAAGGAAGATGATTAGGAAAGAGGATATTCTCCCTGACTGGATGTACATAGCTGAGCTTCTGAATTATATCAAAGATGAGCTAGGAAAAGATAAGGGCTGGACCAGCGTAATGTACAACAGAGAACAGACCAAATTATAAGGCAACTTCCAATAATGGTGCCCTATTGTATGGATAGAAAAGTGTAAGACAGTGTTTGCTATTTTACAAAGACCTGTGTTTCAGACTAGCTGATAATAATCCACACTTTGGGCAGAAGCAGCCATCAGCAATGGTGCCAGCAACACATTCACTTGCCTTTTGTGAGCTCTGAATTAAATGTTATACCATTATTTTAATCAAAGAGAACAGCCTGTGAGCAATACAGAAATGATTTATCTTAATAATCAATCTAACTCATAAATATGCATATATTCAGTAGCAATTCTTACAAATTTTTGATGAGGATTACAATAATGAAGCCTCATATACAAAAAGAAATGTGTTCTAGTTGCAAAGTGGTGAAAAGATATAGCTTTCTATAGGAAGGAGGTGGTCAGAGGTAATGGCAAAGAGCTTGAAGATGCAATAGGATCATTTTACCTCAGCAAAATGAAAACTGTTTGATTAACAAGTCAAGTACTGTACATCAACAATGTGCAAAACACAAACCCATTGAACAATGCAGCATAATGAGATTTTTTTGTTTGTGAGAGGCCCCATAGTGAGTTAGAAATGAGTACTTCAGCACAATTATTGTAACTAAGATCACCAAAAAGTAACTTAATTTCAATTAAAATTTCCTCCTACTAGAATTCTGTCACATTTCAAATTCAGTGCATGTAAGGAACTTTGAACCATTTGCCTGTAATGTTTTCTTATGAAAATTATTAGTGATAAAGAGTAGGAAATTCACAGTACACCTAAACATCTCAAAGCAATCTAAGCAAACTAAGGACCAAATTTCAAAACAGGCCTAAGATATTGAGTATGTAATTTTGATTACTCAAGTGTGTTTGTTTATTAATTGTATTTGCACACACAGGTAGTATGATATCTCACTAAGTAATTTGCATGTGTAAATTCAGGTTGTGTGTACAAATCAGATATTTTCATAGACAAAAAACTTAGATGTTAAAATTATATTTGCAAATATTTACACATTCAAAATTGCAAGTCAAATATTAAAGTCTGGTTTCACTGAAACTATCACAGCTACCGAAACAGACCTAGTGGCCACCTCTGCCAAGAAACTGGGTGAGTTTTGTTTTTTGAGAATGTAATGCAAACTAGAACCTAGTTAGACTAGGGCTTCCCTTCTTTTCCAATTACTGCTCCTTGGTTAAAGACAGCATCCAACAGATAAGGGAAGAACAAAGGTGTATAAATTTATTTTCAGCTCTGACAATATCCTACGCTAAATATTTACAGACATAAAACTATTAAAAAGTGATAAACCAGGCTTTCAAATATAATAATTGAATAACATAAATAAAGAGAACAATAATTAAAAATAAAAACTGTCTGATCAGTCATAAATAAATAATTTTTTCTTTAACTAGACTTCTATGGAATCAGATTCATACTAGGAGCTAGTAGTTACATATTTGTGTAGCCTACACAGCCATGACATGCTGGGCACGGACCGTTCTTTTGTTCTCTGTTTGCCCAGAACCTAGCAGAATGGGGTTCTGATCCATGAATAGGACTCCTACGTGCTATGATAACCCACATAAATAATAATAATAATTAATAATAAGTTAGGACAACTGTATCTTCTATCCTTAGATCCAGCTATTTTGCTGCTGTCCTATTTGCCAGGGTAGATTCCATCTCAAGATTCCATCAGCCTCTGGCCCCTCTCCTCAAACTGATTCCAACGCCACATTACTTTTCCATTTGAAAATCCCAATCCAGAAAATTCATTTCTTTCCTGAACAAGACCGTGTGCACAAGCAAACATTCCACAGTACTTTCTGCAGTTAACCTCAGAGGGTGTGTCTACACTGCAATTAAACTCCCACGGCTGGCCCTTGCAGGGTCCCAGAGCTAGGCTCCAGCCCAAGGCCGAATGTCTACACAGCAACTTTACAGCCTTGCAGCCCCAGCCACATGAGCCTGAGTCAGCTGACTTGGGCCAGCCGTGGATGTTTCATTGCAGTGTAGACATACCCAGAGTCAAAGGCCGCTTTAAAAGCTTGACACTAGGGGCTTGTCTATACTACCGCTTAAGTCCATGTAAGTTAAGTCGCTCTGGGGTGTGAAAAAGCCACTACCTGAGCGACTAATTTACATCGATTTAGAGCGGTGTCTACACCATACTGTGTCGGCAGGAGACGTTCTCGGCTGACATAGCACCTCTCATTGAGGTGGAGCAATTTTGCCAATGGGAGAATGCTCTCCCATCAGCATAGCACCTCTTCACCAGATGCGCTACAGTGGCGCAGCTGCATCGGTAGTGTAGACTAGCCTTAAGTATCATTTAAGAATCGATTAGATAGATATAATAGCCTACAATTAAAGTTGTTACAGCACGTCCATTATAAATCCCACATTATTCAGGGCTTTAAAGCTATGCCATAAATAGTTCTCTGGGATGAAACTTTAATCAGATTCATAGAATCATAGAATATCAGGGTTGGAAGGGACCTCAGGAGGTCATCTAGTCCAACCCCCTGCTCAAAGCAGGACCAATCCCCAACTAAATAATTCCAGACAGGGCTTTGTCAAGCCTGACCTTAAAAACCTCTAAGGAAGGAGATTCCACCACCTCCCTAGGTAACCCATTCCAGTGCTTCATTACCCTCCTGGTGAAAAATTTATTCCTAATATCCAACCTAACCCCCACCCCCCACTGCAACTTGAGACCATTGCTCCTTGTTCTGTCATCTATTACCACTGAGAACAGTCTAAATCCATCCTCTTTGGAACCCCCTTTTCAGGTAGTTGAAAGCAGCTATCAAATCCCCCTCATTCTTCTCTTCTGCAGACTAAATAATCCCAGTTTCCTCAGCCTCTCCTCATCAATCATGTGCTCCAGACCCCTAATCATTTTTGTTGCCCTCCGCTGGACTGTTTCCAATTTTTCCACATCCTTCTTGTAGTGTGGGGCCCAAAACTAGACACAATACTCCAGATGAGGCCTCACCAATGCTGAATAGAAGGGAATGATCACGTCCCTCAATCTGCTGGCAATGCTCCTACTAATGCAGCCTAATATGCCATTAGCCTTCTTGGCAACAAGGGCACACTGTCGACTCATATCCAGCTTCTCATCCACTGTAGCCCCCAGGGCCTTTTCTGCAGAACTACTGCCTAGCCACTCAGTCCCTAGTCCGTAGCAGTGCATGGGATTCTTCCGTCCTAAGTGCAGGACTCTGCACTTGTCTTTGCTGAACCTCATCAGATTTCTTTTGGCCCAATCCTCTAATTTGTCTAGGTCCCTCTGTATCCTATCCCTACCCTCCAGCATATCTACCACTCCTCCCAGTTTAGTGTCATCTGAAAACTTACTGAGGGTGCAATCCACGCCATCCTCCAGATCATTAATGAAGATATTAAACAAAACCAGCCCCAGGACCGACGCTTGGGGCACTCCGCTTGATACCGGCTGCCAACTAGACATGGAGCCATTGATCACTACCTGTTGAGCCCGATGATCTAGCCAGCTTTCTATCCACCTTATAGTCCATTCATCCAGCCCATACTTTTTTTACTTGCTTTCAAGAATACTGTGGGAGACAGTATCAAAAGCTTTGCTAAAGTCAAGGAATAACAAGTCCACTGCTTTCCCCTCATCCACAGAGCCAGTTATCTCTTCATAGAAGGCAATTAGGTTAGTCAGACAGGACTTGCTCTTGGTGGATCCATGCTGACTGTTCCTGATCACTTTCCTCTCCTCTATGTGCTTCAAAATTGAAGATTAACAACATAAAGAAACAAAAGACCACATTCAGCCACATTTATTTTTTTAAAATATCTTACAATTCACATATACTTATTTATATGTAAAAAACTTCTGACTGCATATAATGATGCAGATTTTTGAGAAATCTTCATTTTTGAAACTATTAATGGTACCTATCCTATAGCATATTATAGATTTATAAACCAATAAAATGAAGGGCTCCAGGATCTTATTAAGACCTGGTAAAATACACTATGTCAGCACTTTGTGATAGAAACCCCACAGCCAATGCCAGTCAATATGCAAGGAGAGAACAAAGACAGATGTCTGGGATCCACACAGCAAATTAAAATAATTAAAAAAAAAAAAATCCTAAAACCACCACTATTAATTCAACAGATTCTTCCCACAAAATATGTCATAAGGGAAACAGAATAAATGTCATAAAATCTAATGCAGCTATGACAGAAATCTGCAGCATTAAATTTGAGATTAAAAGTATAAATTATTCACAGAAATCTGTAACACTTTCTCAAAGGGTCAGTAATAAATACTTCATAGAACATAAAAATCAGAGACATGTTTATAAATTTATAAATATGTTATAGATGGTGTTATAAACTCTTAATAAACTATAACTGACAGTATTAACTATTTATAACAACTGTCATAAAGAAGGACAGGTGCACATCATCACTGTAATATTTGAGATACATTCTGTATATATCTAATATTGAGATATAGATATGAATATGGGATGACTTCTATCTGAGAAAACCGGGACAGCCTGAGAAATAAAACTCAGGGGGTCTAGGAAGGTATTTCTTGGGGCTAAGGATGCATATTTGTATTTATAGTAGTCAAAAAGAAAGACACCAAAGTTTCCCATTTATTCATTGGTTAGATACAGCAGAGACAAATTGAGCACACAGGGAAGTTTTGCAAGGGAGTATAGAGAGGGAGTGCAAGAAGCAGCTACATCTAACAAACATACTCTAAACTTAGGCCAATAACCCTCCCCAAAACCAAGAACAAACAAACCCCCCTGCAAGAGTAAAAATAGTGCAGGCAGAAGTCCAGCAGCAGAGTTGGGGCTATTCAATTTATTTCACTGGATGCAGCATTTATGATTAGGGCCCTACCAAATTCATGGCCATGAAAAACATGTCACAGACTGTGAAATCTGGTCTCTCTGTGAGATCTGGTCTTTTGTGTACTTTTACCCTATACTATACAGATTTCATGGAGGAGACCAGCGTTTCACAAACTGGGGATCCTGACCCTAAAGGGAGTTGCGGGGTGGTTGTACGATTATTGTAGGGGGGTTGTGGTATTGCCAACCTAACTTCTGCGCTGCCTTCAGAGCTGGACAGCTGGAGAGTGGCGGCTGCTGGCTATGCGCCCAGCCCTGAAGGCAGAGCCCTGCCGCAGCAGTGCAGAAGTAAGGGAGGCAATACCATACCATATCATATTACTTCTGCATTGCTGCCTTCAGAGCTGGGTGGCCAGAGAGTGGGAGCTGGTGGCCAAGGGCCTAGCTCTGAAGGCAGCAGCGCAGATGTAAGGGTAGGAATACCGTATCATGCCACCCTTACATCTTCGCTGCTTCTGGCAGTGGCACTGCCTTCAGAGCTCTCCAGCTGCTCAGCTCAGAAGGCAGCACCGCTGCCAGCAGCAGCGCAGAAGGAAGGGTGGCGATATCGCAACCTCCCTACAATAATCTTGCAACCCCCCTCACAATCCCCTTTTGGGTCAGGATCTGCATATATCTACATATGTCTATAACCCCTACAGTTACAACACCGTGAAATATCAGATTTAAATATCTGAAATCATGAAATTTATTATTTTTAAAATCCTATGACCGTGAAATTGACCAAAATGGACTATGAATTTGGTAGGGCCCTACTTATGATTACATGCCTTCTCGGCAGGTGGCGTATGTGTGCATTCAGTGAGAGCAACTCATGATCCCCAGAGACCAAGTATGGGCTCTGGAGACCAGAGTGGCTGAACAGGAAGAGCTAAGAGAGGTTCATAGAGGAGACTGTCCAGGACACAGCAGAGTGGTCCCAGCCTCTGTGTTGTTGAGAAAGATGAAAATCTCAAGGAAGGAGAACATCAAGCTGGAGCAGAGGGAAACAGTCCCATAGTTGCGATCTTTCTTCCAGATGATGTCATAGTACCATATCACACTAAGGATAACCCTCTGTGGGAGGGAACTCCGGTTACTAGAAAGAGACAGGTAATAGTAATGTGGGTTTTGATTATTAGAAATTAGGGCTGTCAATTAATCGCAGTTAACTCACGCGATTAACTAAAAATGTTAACTGCAATTAAAAAAATCAATCGTGATTAATCGCACTGTTAAATAATACAATACCAATTGAAATTTATTAAATATTTTGGATGTTTTTCTACATTTTCAAATATATTGATTTCTATTATTCAGAATACAAAGTGTACAGTGCTCACTTTATATTAGTTTTTATTATAAATATTTGCACTGTAAAAATGATAAACAAAAAAAAGTATTTTTCAATTCACCTCATACAAGTACTGTAGTGCAATCTCTATTGCGAAAGTGTAACTTACAAATGTAGATTTTTTTTGTAACGTAACTGCACTCAAAAACAATGTAAAACTTTAGAGACTACAAGTCGACTCAGTCCTACTTCTTGTTCAGCCAATCGCTAAGACAAACAAGTTTGGTTACATTTACGGGAGATACTACTGCCTGCTTCTTATTTACACTGTCATCTGAAAGTGAGAACAGGCATTCGCATGGCACTTTTGTACCCGGCATTGCAAGGTATTTACATGCCAGATATGCTAAACATCCGTATGCCCCTTCATGCTTCAGTGACCATTCCAGAGGACACGCTTCTATGCTGATGACGCGCGTTAAAAAAATAATGCGTTAATTAAATTTGTGACTGAACTCCTTGGGGGAGAATTGTATGTCTCCTGTTCTGTTTTACCCGCATTCTGCCATATATTTCATGTTATAGCAGTCTCGGATGATGACCCAGCACATGTTGTTTGATTTACAAACACGGTCACTGCAGATTTGACAAAACGCAAAGAAGGTACCAATGTGAGATTTCTAAAAATAGCTACATCCCTCGACCCAAGGTTTAAGAATCTGAAGTGCCTTCCAAAAGCTGAGAGGGACGAGGTGTGGAGCATGCTTTCAGAAGTCTTAAAAGAGCAACATTTCGATGCGGAAACTAGAGAACCTGGATCACCAAAAAAGGAAATCAACTTTTTGCTGATGGTATTTGACTCAGATGATGAAAATGAACATGCATCGGTCTGCTCTGCTTTGGATCATTATCGAGCAAAACCCGTCATCAGCATGGATACATGGTGGTTGAAGCATGAAGGGACATATCATGGACATATGAATCTTTAGTGCCTCTGGCACATAAATATCTTGCGACGCCAGTTACAACAGTGCCATGCAAATGCCTGTTCTAACTTTCAGGTGACGTTGTAAACAAGAAGCCAGCTGCATTATCTCCTGCAAATGTAACCAAACTTGTTTGTCTGAGTGATTGGCTGAAGTAGGACCGAGTTGACTTGTCGGCTCTAAAGTTTTACATTGTTTTATTTTTGAATGCAGTTTTTTTTTGTACATAATTCTACATTTGTAAGTTAAACTTTCATGATAAAGAGATTGCACTATAGTACTTGTATTAGGTGAATTGAAATATACTATTTCTTTTATTTTTTACAGTGCAACTATTTGTAATCAAAAATAAATATAACGTGAGCACTGTACACTTTGTATTCTGTGTTGTAATTAAAATCAATATATTTGAAAATGTAGGAAACATCCAAAAATATTTAAATAAATAGTATTCTATTATTGTTTAGAAGTGCAATTAATCCCAATTAATTTTTTTAATTGCTTGACAGCCCTATTAGAAATATAGATAGTTGGCTTTGTGATGACTGGGATAACCACATGGTGAACTGCCTTCTGGGGGTGAAGGTTGCAGACTTCTCAAGAAATCAAGAGAGACTTACGTGCAGAGCTGGGGAGAAGCTGGTGGTTGGTGGTTGTGGTACATGTTGGTACCAATGATATAGGGAAAGGTAGGAAAGCGGTCCTGGAGGCCAAATTTAGGCTGCTAGATAAGAGCTTAAAAATCCAAGACCTCTGTGGTAACATACTCTGAAATGCTTCCAGTTCCACACTTAGGGCCAGTTAGACAGGCAGAACTGCAAGGTCTCAATGTGTGGATGAGACGATGGTATTGGATTTAGGAACCTTTTGGGAAAGGAGGAGCCTATTCAGGAAGGATGGGCTCCATCTCAGTGAAAATAAAATCAGACTGCTGCTATGTAAAACTAAAGAAGTTGTAGAGGAGTTTTTAAAAGTAAGGCCTCGGGGAAAGCCAGCAGATGAGGAGGAGCAGCACATGGTTCAGATAGAGACATCCCCTAGGGGAGGATTTATTAAAAAAGCTGGAGAGCAGCTTCTCAAAGTCAAAACTATTCTTTAAATTATCACTGTATTTAAATAAAAAACCTGGTATGTAATTGCCTATCTGACACATGATTAGATAGCAATACTGCAGACTCTCTCCCTTGCCTTAAAAAGCACTACATCATTATGGGTGCAGACATAGAATTGACCAGGGAAATTAGGGCTGTCTATTAAAGTACTAAATAACTTGATAGCACTTTTGTTATATAAAATATTTCTTTGTTACACAATTCTACACAATAACAATGTACCACAGAAGCTGCATTTTCCATTGATCTACAGTATTTCTTTTCATTTTCAGTGCCCTGTGTGTCACACTGTTAACACAGAAGTAGGCTTTTAAAGATGATTTACTCCTCTTCAAAATAATGAGGACCAGAAAAATGGCTCAAGAAAGATGTAGCTTTAATTCACTTGGATGCAACATTTTATACTATAGTGAAAATATACTGAAATCAGTACCAATGATTCAAACATGAGTTATTCCATTTATAAAAATTCCTACTAATGTCATGGATGTCTCCTTAATATATAAAGAGTAACATATTGGGGCAAATCCTCCACTGGTGTTAAGTGTCATAATTCCATTAATTTCAGTGGAGTATGAGAATTTACATCAGCTGTTGATCTGCCCCTTTAAGAGCTGTCAAGTAAGCCAGAAATCATTGTCACAATGTCATGACACTTTATCATGTTGTATTCTCACAATTAATGATGCAAATTAAGAATGCATCACCAAGACAATATTTTGATGCTTATAAGTGGATTTTATTCCAAATTCAGTTTGGAATTTTTTTACAGGTGACTATCCTGTAAACTCTGAACTATCCAATGAAATTATGGATGTGTGAAGACACACTTTAATTGGTAATGACACAATCATAGAATCATAGGGTTGGAAGAGCCCTCAGGAGGTCATCTAGTACAATCTCCTGCTTCAAAGCAGGACCAACACCAACTAAATCATCCCAACCAGGGCTTTGTCAAGCCGGGCCTTAAAAACCTCTAAGGATGGAGATTCCACCCCCTCCCCAGGTAACCCATTCCAGTGCTTCACCACCCTCCTAGTGAAATTGTGTTTCCTAATATCCAACCTAGACCTCCCCCACTGTAACTTGAGACCATTGCTTCTTGTTCTGTCCTCTGCCACCACTGAGAACAGCCTAGCTCCATCCTCTTTAGAACCCCCCTTCAGGTAGTTGAAGGCTGCTATCAAATCCCCCTCACTCTTCTCTTCTGTAGACTAAATAATCCCAGTTTCCTCAGCCTCTCCTCATAAATTATGTGCTCCAGACCCCTAATAATTTTTGTTGCCCTCCGCTGGACTGTTTCCAATTTTTCCACATCCTTCTTGTAGTGTGGGGCCCAAAACTGGACACAATACTCCAGATGACGCCTCACCAATGCTGAATAGAGGGGAATGATCACGTCCCTCGATCTGCTGGCAATGCTCCTACTAATGCAGCCCAATATGCCACTAGCCTTCTTGGCAACAGGGGCACACTGTTGACTCAGATATCCAGCTTCTCATCCACTGTAATCCTCAGGTCCTTTTCTGCAGAACTGCTGCTTAGCCAATTGGTCCCCAGCCTGTAGCGGTGCACGGGATTCTTCCTTCCTAAGTGCAGGACTCTGCACTTGTCCTTGTTGAACCTCATCAGATTTCTTTTGGCCCAATCCTCCAGCTTGTCTAGGTCACTCTGGACCCTATCCCTACCCTCCAGCGTATCTACCTCTCCCCCCAGCTTAGTGACATCTGCGAACTTGCTGAGGGTGCAATTCATCCCATCATCCAGATCATTAATAAAGATGTTGAGCAAAACCGGCCCCAGGACTGACCCATGGGGCACTTCGCTTGATACTGGCTGCAAATTAGACATCGAGCCATTGATCACTACCCGTTGAGCCCAACAATCTAGCCAGCTTTCTATCCACCTTATAGTCCATTCATCCAATCCATACTTCTTTAACTTGCTGGCAAGAATACTGTGGGGGACCGTATCAAAAGCTTTGCTAAAGTCAAGATATATCACATCCACCGCTTTCACCAAATCCACAGAGACAGTTATCTCATCACAGAAGGCAATCAGGTTGGTCAGGTATGACTTGCCCTTAGTGAATCCATGTTGACTGTTCCTGATCACCTTCCTCTCCTCCAAGTGCTTCAAAATGGATTCCTTGAGGACCTGCTCAAGTTGTCTTGTGTCTTTTGTCTGATTGTAGCTATCACTGACAATGAAAATGGCTGAGTTTGGATCCAGCCATTAGCCACAAGCTGATTTGGGGGAAATCAAAAAAAAGTCAAGGAAATTCTGTTTTCATATTAAAAATGTAAAAGCTTATATGCCTTATTCTTGGAAGCAGGGCCAGCTCCAGGCATCAGCCCAGCAAGCTGGTGCTTGGGGCGGCCAATGGAGAGGGGCGGCACGTCCGGCTCTTTGGCGGCAATTCGGCGGCGGGTCCCTCAGTCCCTCTCGGAGCGAAGGACCTGACGCCAAAAACTGAAGCGGCGGCGGTAGAGCAGATCGCAACTTTTTTTTTTTTTTTTTTTTTGCTGCTTGGGGCGGCAAAAACCCTGGAGCCGGCCCTGCTTGGAAGTGGGCTTTGAGAGGGCAAAAAAAAAAAAAAGAGAAATAAACTAATCATTACCATTGAACAGAACAAACAGCAGCCCTCAACTTCTGCAGCAGACTGGGAAGGACATAAAGTCTCACCATTCCCAACGTTTAGTCCATAGGACTTTTCAACATAAGAAGGGATCAAAATATCAATTTGTTTAGAAATTTACTGTATTTAATGAACTTTCAAAGTGTGTTTTAGTGTTATGTATTAAGCATTTATTAGATACTATTATGCACAGCAATTCACTTCTCCAGAAGATTCATTGATATCAAGCCCTATTATTATTCTTCAACCTGTCAATGTAGGAGACCTTCTGTCCCAAGTCAAGAGTTCTACTATCTGAGTTAATGAGAACCCAATTACTTGATACATGACAGTCTTACCAATGGGTCAGAGAGAGTCACATTCTTGCTCCCTGATTACTGAGAACATTGAACAAGAGGCCCTCTGGCTTAATTACAGAGTGCTCTGGTGTATTACTATTGCCCTCCAGCATTCACGCCAATTCATTTTGGTGAATGGGTACAGTGCTTATTTCCCTGGCTTGGGACTGAAGACTCAAGAGAATTTGCCTTAAAAAGAACAGGAGTACTTGTGGCATCTTAGAGACTAACAAATTTATTTGAGCATAAGCTTTCGTGGGCTACAGCCCACTTCATTGGATGCATAGAATAGAACATATAGTGAGAATTTGCCTTGAAATTTATGGAGACCTCAGTCTCAGGTATTTGCTTGCATACACAGGGACAGAAACTTGATCTTGACAGTGCTTCCTCTCCAATACTGGCAGGGAGAGAGGTGGGCAGGGAAGGGATACAGCTCTCCTTCTCCCTGTCAGCTAGGCTATTTGCATTTTGGCAGGTTTGGAGCTAACTGAGGGGGTCTGATTCATGTCTTCTGCCTTTAAAGCCAGGATATCATTCCCCAGTAACAAAAAAAAGAAAAAGAAAAATGGAATGTCTGCCAACACATCTACAACCAACACTGCTGACCCTTCCTGGGACTTCATATCAATATGTAATGTAGGTAGAACAATGGCTTTTGCAGCAGGAACTTTAACATGGATTTCACACCATGGGAGCATTTGATGGGATTTCATGATTTGGGAGTTAACAATAGTTTTAGTAATCCCAGTATCTCTCCATCCAATGTAGGTCTCCCGATTAACTAACAATTTCTGCTCCCACTGGGGATCAAATAGATCTGCATCCAGGAGGGTGCAGCATGACATGTGGACAGTGGTTTGGGGTGTGAATGGTTCAGCGGGAACATTCTATGCCATCGGTGGTCTGGCTATGTGACTCCCTCTCTCTGGAGATTCACTCACACGATTAACTCTCTGAGGCTGGGGTGCAGTTGGCCTTTCTAGCACTGCTCTGAGCCTTGGTGGGCAGACTGGGCAATCCCAGGCAAAGTGACCCAGATGGTCACAGATAAGATACCGCTTTTTCCCACCCCTCCTGGGGATTCTCAGAGGTGGCTTCCTTCCCCCTTGGGTGTCTTGCTTGACTGAGCCCAATCCCCAACCTCTGATCCCATGCCATCTCGATTAGATTTTCTATCAAACCCAGGCTGCCTATCTGCATAATGGTCTGCCAACTTCCCCACTAAACACATCTCTCTAGGATTTTTGTCTATTAAACATGTTTTAGGTCAGGGGTGTGGGGGAGCAGAGCAGATTTTATAGAATTGTTCTAAACTAATTAATTGGTAGGTCTCATAGTCTGTGGTAACCCCGCAATGTGGTTTCTTACATAACCCCTAATTTGGGTTGAAATCTCAGTGTAGTTCAAACCCCCTTGTTTCTGAATTCCCTGAAACTTCCTCCTGTGTTTCAGGGGGTCAATCTAAATTTTTGCAACAAACTTGTTTGGATCACCCACTATCTTTACAGTCCTCTCTGTTTATATGAGTGAAAGCATCTAAGGCCTTCTCTGATAGTAATGGAGCCAGATACTGCAACATGTCCTTCTGCACCACCTGGTTCAATTCACATACCATTTCATAATCATTTAAAAACACATCGACGCCATCCCCTTCGCTAAAGTGAGGAATAATTTGGAGTCTACACCACCCACTGCGACAGGTACATAGGGTCTGTCTCCACCTAGTGGATTAGGGTTTTGCTGGTGCTGCCTGTCCATAACTCTCCTCTTGTTGCTTCTCCTTCTCTCTCTTCTCATGCTGACATTGCTTCTCCTCATGCTGATGTTGCTTCTCCCACACTGCAAGTGGCTGGGCTTCCAGATGCAGCATGCCCCTCTCTAGCTGCAGCTTTTCTTGCTCTACCTGTAGATATGTCCAGGATCTCCACTGAAGTCTGGGTGCAGCATGGTTGTCAATTCTGTCTCCTCTTCCCTGCTTCCCTCTAGGGAGTTGTCTCCAAAATTTCCCCCACCTGCTGGATCCTCTGCCAGTGGGTTGGGTGTTCTCTGTGATCCTGGATCATCATTTCTTTTCAGGTTCTCAGAGTGTAGCAGGTCAATTAGGTGCCTTTGTCCACTTCTCAGTGTTAAACTGCCTTTCTAGGCATATCTCAACCAGCTGATGTTTTTTTAAGCTGTTCATAACTCATTTTCCCTTTCCTCTGCACTTTTCTTTGTGCTCTTCCCTTATACACTACTTGTTTTCACTGCTGTTGCCATTTATGGCAATTCACACTGTCATAGATCCCATACCACACATGCTGTCATCATAATGTCACAGTTTCAGGGTAACTGAACCCATATTCCCCTCCATGGTCCCTCGAGGCCACTCACTTAACATTTCAGTCTCCCAACCATCACCTCTTTTGGGCAGAAATCCGTGTCTCCCTCTCAACTGACTGGAGGTTTTAAGACTGTACAGTGTCCTGTCATACACTGTGATGTCCCCAGCAAGCCAGACTGCCTAAAGGCCAGCACCAGAGCTGAGCTTTCTCTCTGAGGACAATGACCAGTGTGCACCAGCAGTTACAAGTTACCACCCAGCTCTGCCAAAGCAAAATACATTTATTCTTAGGGTAAGAGCATTAGTAAGAACAATAAATGTAGCAGAAATCACTTTCTTCCACATGGGGAGGGAGGGGTCTGATAAGCCAAAATCCCTTCCAACCCTTCAGCAAGGGTTGGTGCCTTTCCGTGGGCAGAAGGTCCTGTCTGTTTGCCAAATCTAAATGAAGCCCCTGAGTCTGTTTCAACTCAGCCTTTTATACACAAGTCTTGCTTTGTCCCCTAGACCACTGAAAATAGATAAAACCAGTCTCTCTCCCAATTCCCCAGAAGGTCAAATTCAAAGGCTAGGGAATACATAGCTAGCCTTAAAATTTTGCATTAATCACCCCCAAATGATTCCAAATTATCAAAGACAAACCTCACACCACCACCAGTGAGCCAGGAACATCCAAATGAACATCTATATTGATAAAATGGGCTATGAATATTCTATGAATCTCAGTATAATAGCTTTTTGAGGGTTTCATGCTTTAAACATGAAATACAATGTGGTTCCCAAAGATACAGCCTGTGGTTGTAATGTCTGTCACATCAAACAAAAATCTGTGACAGGTTTTGGAAAGGGCTGATTTGGAATTCAAACAGTGGTGAATTCCCCCCAAACCATTAGGCTTTTCAAATATGCCAGCAGACTCTGGAAAAGTCATATTTTCTAGAGTGAAGAAGAACATTATTAGTTGTTCTAAGTATTAGAACGGCTGGATGTTCTTCCTCATAAGTTCCAAGCTATCAGTTGGAAGTTGGCTAGGTGCTTTTAGTATTGGACATCATCACTTTAGAGGAAATAAATAATTGTCTGTATTCACTTAAGGTGCTCCATTAATATAAATAATGCACAACAATAAAAAGAGGTCTGCAGAGTGTGGGAACTGAAATGAGTAAACAGTCTTACAGGGCTTGTTACACAGAAAAGTCGAAGAAATTGAGCTGATTTCTCAATATAGAGAATAAGACTTTGGGTCTTTAGTGTTTAAGCCAATCTCTAACTACTAGAGATTAGGAGGAGACCTAATGTACATGGCAGATTATTCCACTTCTGCCTAATGCAAGGTTTCTTGCAACTTCCTCTTAAACATCTGGTACTGGCCACTTTTGGTCAGAGGATATTTGACTAGATGGGCCACAGTTCTCATCAATTATGGCAATTCCTGTGTTCCTATGAGATTAGAAATCCACTAAAGATCTTGCTATGTACATCTAATTTACCTGTGAAAGATTTAGATAACATAATGATGGGGTGTTACAGAAAAATCCTAAAATAGACTGCATGGTTTGAATGATAGAAGGACCGTATTCATAATCATTAGCTGGCATGAAATCTTAGATTCAGAGCTTAATCCTGCACAACCAAAGTCAATGGAGGTTTTGTCATTTACTTCACTGAGAGCAGCACTGAGCACTTGGGACCAATCCTTTTTTCTTTGCTCATATGGAAATTCCCATGTAATAAATGGGACTACTTTCACAAATAAGGAAAGCAGGATTTGGCCAGCAAAACATTATTTTGCATGGGAAATAATTAGAGATTTCTATTGTTCATGTCCTTTTACAATGTTGAGCTATTGTATCATAGAAATTGCAAGTGTACATTGATCAGTGTCGGAAAGCTCTCAATGCATGAGGCTTTTGTATCTAATATTATATTCTTCCTTTGCTCTCTCCATCTTTAGAATTCTCTTCAAGAATATAGTTTAGAAGAAAATATAACAGCAGAAATTCAAAATGGTGGCATTTGCTAAAATGGAACATGAGGTGTGCCAAACCTGCAGAACACAATCCAAATATCAGAAAATTGGAGGTGAACAGGGAATACACAAGGAGCTGCCTGATTTTCCTCAAAAAGCTATGAACATATGGAATGAGCTGCCAAAAAAGGCCATTGAAGTAAGTAGTCTAATGAGTTAAAGAGAAAACCAGACAATTTTATAGATAAGGTGGATAGAAGAATACAATAAAGAAGCAGGGAGATGGAGTTAAGATACATTTAAATGAGATATGTTGAACCAAGTGTCTCTCTCTTTAAAATCCCAAGGTGTAAAAGATTTAATCTGATTGCCATGTATTTGGAATTATAATTTAAATACAGCCTGTTGAATTTTAGTTATGTAATTTGAGACCTTGACTAAAACATAGTAGGACAGAGCGCTAAAGTATCATAGAAAACAACACAAGTATTATTAATTTTATATGTTAGTATTTATAATCCTTTGGAGTACAGTACATTTGTGTGTGCATTTTTGTTATATAATAGAAGTTTCTATTACGCAATAATTACATGACTACAGCATACTGTATATCATGCCAGCCTCTGAATAATATTATGACAAGGTATAAAGGCACTCCTTAGTTTTCTGTATGTAAGGGGTTACAAGCCAGGTTCTCTGCCTAGCACATGGGTGGTCTGGGATAGAGCTGTAAAAGAAAAGGGGATGTAGTTGCAAGGGAGGCACCTAGGGAAGAGGCATGTCGTATCCCCTCCAAGTTTGCTGAAATTTGGAAATGCCTCTGTTGACTGTTACAAGTAATTTGGATTTTATCTGAACTCCCAGTCTGGTGTATCTGTTCACTGGCTTGCAAATATATTTTATAAGCTAGCTCTAAACACAGATCATTACCAAGATGCTGGGATAGAAACCTCTAAATCACTGGTTTAAATCCAGACCAGGACAGCAGTGAAGTAACAACTGAAGGCTTTTCAGGGACCCATATGAAATGGACTGGTAATCTCAGTCCAGTTCCTTGTTGTTAGGTGCCCATATTAGAAGACAGCAAGCGTAACTGGTACCCTTGCTGGCAGTCTCAGCAGAGAAGCCAAAGACTGAACTGGCTTGGAGACCACTGCCTTATCACACCAGAGGTAATTATCCAGGTGTGAGATAGGAGGTGAAATCCTGGCCCCACTGAAGTCAGTGGCAAAATGCCTGTTGACTTCAGTGGGACCAAGATTTAACCCAAGGCATATTGGCACAGCAGTGAAGGCGAGTGCTACGTTGCCATTGCCCGTGTTGTTCCATGGACAAATAGAAGAATTCAGTCACTGGTATTATCAGTCCATTTACTTTTCACAAGCATTATATTCACTCCAAACATATTAGTGAATTTTCTTCTAATGGCCTTTCTCTTTCACAAAAGTTCAGACTTAGCCCCATTGAAGTTATACGTCCTTACAAAGAAGGTCTGAGAGAGTAGGAACTGGTTTGTATGGCTATTTTTTATTCCCTAGTATCAACAGAATTTATGAAACTATCTATTGCATGTAATTACTTTCTGTAGCTCACGCCTGTCTCCTCTTGCCCTTGCTGTGTGCGCAGAACTCTCAATTACATTAATGAAACCTGAGCATGTGCTTTGTGAGGAGAATAAATCCCCTATGTCATTTTGAGAAGTAGGAACTTGAACTGAGCGTATAATGTGAGTCCAAAGGCCCATGGTAGCAGTTGCCTCCATACTGTTAACAGACTTGAAACTAAGGATCCTGTTCTATTTTCTCCTTATAATTAGATTTTTTCTACCCTACATATTCATGATCTATTGTGTATATTTACACATAAGAAGTGTTACCTAAATGTAAGTTAATCTTTTTTTTTTACCATCAACAATTAATTTATGGAAACAATTCTTCCTGAAAACATTACATGTGTAGCTTTGTTTAATTAAAACAGAACATTTTCCATCTACAAATGTCACTGCCATCTGGTTGCACAAAGATTTGAAGTTATGCATTTTCAGAAGAAAACCCATCTATGCTCTCACCTATCAATTATCAAAATTCATTCCAGAGAGACAGCCGTGTTCCCTCCTCACCCCTCAACATGAGAAAGCTAGCAAATGTTATCGGCTTTAATTAACATGAAAGAGCTTTAAAAAACAATTAAATAATAGACATGTTCATGAGAGATAATTATGTCATATAAGCATTCCCAAAAGTGCTGCTGGCTCCATTAGAAAGAACATTTTTCTTCTCAGTGAATGTTACAGACATGCAAGATATGGAAAAATGGCAGCATTCTCATCAGAGTTAAAAGCATATGATATGTAGAAGGTTCCCGGCAAGGCACTGACTGCAATAAATTACCAAGTGTGTGTTCTGTTTTCTGAAATGGGCTCGATTTATCATTTTATTGAAAAGGTTCCATTATGCTAATGTCTTACAAAATCACTTTCTGCTGTTGCTGGAAGGTCGAGAGGGGATGTACATTTTTACATTTAGAACCAGGAAGTAGTGTAGCAGAGCGTTACCAAGGGTTAATAAGCCTAAAAGAAGACACATTGGATATGAGTCAACTTTCAAGGACTTTGTAATGTCAATTTTTTAATACAGTCCTAACTAAAGTGCAATAATGTTAGTATGTTTCCAGCCAGGTCTACAACGTAAACTTATATTGGTATAACGACGTCGCTCAAGGTGTGAAAAATCCACCCCCCTGAGCAATGTTACACCGACCTAACTGCCAGTGTAGACAGTGCTATGACGACAGTAGGGCCTCTCCTGTTGATATAGTTACTGCCTCTCATGGAGGTGGATTAATTATGCCAATGGGAGAAGTTCTCCTGTCCCATCTTCACTAAAGCGCTACAGAATCATTTTATTGAAAAGGTTCCATTATGCTAATGTCTTCTAAAATCATATCGTGTTAAGTGTAGACCTGACCTAACCAGTTTTTAAAAAACTTGATAGAAACAGCAATAGTTAATTACTAGTGGCTGAAAAAATCAGTAATTAGTACTAAGGGTTGTTTAGAAAACCTCATTTCAAAGAGGACCAAACTAAAGAGTGCCACATCTACTGGTGGCAACATGCTTTAAGGGTAATCAGATCTCATGCTTCAAGGGTGTGTCTGCAAGGGTCAAGAAAGAATACTTCATCTCTAAAAACAGCACTGCACAGTCGGAGTGCTGCATTCCAGAGTTAGGTTTCTTTCTTCTGAAAGATCAGGTATGGTACTGGCCACTGCCAAAGGAAGGATACTAGAGCTAGATAAAGTAATGGTTTGCACTACTATGGCAGCTCCTATGTTACCATCTCCTAGTTCTACTAAGATGTGATGATTTCCACAAAGCATCAATTCCCTCGGCTGGAAATAGGGATTATTTCCAGCAGAGTAGAAGGAGACAGCTCCATGTGACCAGCAACCTCTCCGTGGAGCAACAGGAAGAGCTCTGTGGATCACCAGTGTTTCATCCATGGCCCACCGTTTGGGAACAACTGCACTAGAAACAGGTGAGCATAAAAAAAGCAAAGGCAGGCAGTATTTGGAAACTGGCTTCGGGTCTGGACCAAATCTCCAAACAAACTCTGGATCACATACCAAAAGTGTTTGGTAGGCCTAATTTGAAAAAAAATATGTATATATAAGAAGACTGCACCATATTATGGCCATGCTTTTCTCCTAACACATACATTGAATTCCAAATTACAAATACAGTTCCATCAGAAAACCAAATATTAGAAAATCAATTCCTTCTTCATTTAATAATAATAATAATAATTAATGAAGATATCCCATCTCCTAGAACTGGAAGGGACCTTGAAAGGTCATCAAGTCCAGCCCCCTGCCTTCACTAGCAGGACCAAGTACTGATTTTGCCCCAGATCCCCAAGTGGCCCCCTTAAGGATTGAACTCACAACGCTGGGTTTAGCAGGCCAATGCTCAAACCACTGAGCTATCCCTCCCCCCATTTCCTGTTCAGGAATCACTGTTTCCTCTCCAACAGCTGATGTTACCAACATTTTAAACAGAGCACTGTCTTTCTTGCTCTAAGTGTTAGTAATGTGAATAAAACTTACCGGCAAAACAAAGATTCCTCCCTCTTCACATTCTGTGTAGGTACTAGTCACAGTTATGGTTCTTGCATAATCATGGCTATCAGAGACATGGTAGTTCCAGGGGGCCCGGAAGAGGAAGAGAGAGAGTAGAGCCATGGCCACATGTTTTCCCCATCACTGATTAAAAGATTAACAGAGCTGGGACTGCTCAAGGAGGACACACTGCACTCTTGCAAAGGGTGCAAGACTGGCTGCTGCAGCCCACGTTCTCCTGGAGGCATTTTGCCAGAGTAGGGGACAATGTCCGTGGGAGTTACCACTGGGGTAACTTCCCACACCCTGCCACGGACAGTGCTGTAAGAGCCACAATTCAATTCCTATTCTATTACTGCCGTAGGATTGATCCTCAGATTTTTCACTTCACCTTTAAATCAACAAACTTCTTAGAACAACAACTTTTCCAGGCCCCAAATGAACATATACTCAAATATTATACCATACTATGTATTTTCTTTTAAATTAAAGCCAATTAAAGGATTTAACCCTATTACTAGAAAAACTGCCAGTGCTCCAAATCATAAAATACCACAGAAAACGGACTAGTTACATGAATTCATCTGGTGAAACAATACATTTGCTGTGTACCAGATGAATTATTCCATTTGCTTGTAGAACAATGGAGCTTCCTTTAAATGAATACCTGTCTAAAGAACTGAATTACCATACAGCTTTGCAACTCTGCATTAAACAGAATATTACTGCATAAAGAGAAAAAAACCAAAGTGAAAGTGAAAAAAGAAGTAAACTCAATGTAAATACTATGGTGCTTGCTTGTCATTAGACCTAGAGCTTGATAAAGCTTTTTGGGGAAAAAAAGAGCTAATTATTTAATGTAAACTGAAGAGGATACTGTTTTACCCACTTCAAGTATTGATTCACACTGATCAGCATGGACCTAAAGTAGATTTAGTTCATGAATTAATTTTATTATTAATCCATCAATGATTTCTCCCAATAAGCAAGGGGAAAATAACCCAAAAAACTCTTTATTCAGAGTAGTTTCCTTTTGAAAAGTGCTAGTAAATGACAGAAAAATCTGCTTAGAATACTTTTTTTTTTCTTTTTAAAATGAATGGTAAATTTTAGATATCCAGTTTTCTGACACAGCAGGCTAAAACAGGTCATGAGCAAAAAATAACTGCATCATTGTACTTGTCTTCATTTTGTTTGGTTCAGTTGCTGAGCAGTTATACGGGTTCATGTCCCACAGTATCAGTATAGATGTTCATACAATGCTGGAGGCCATTTTGGATGGATCAGTGCCCACGTTTTGATGATATTCTCAAGGAGATGATGAGAAAAAACAGCAGTATATTTTAGATCTAGAAGTACTCAGACTAATGCCATATTAAAATGGGGAAGTGGAGATGAACATCATACTGTTACCTGACCTGGAACTAATTTGACAGTATATGTTTAGAATTACTTGTCACATTTCTAAAACTACTTCAGAAACTTGGGTTGCCCACTTGCTTCAAGCAAAATTGGGACACAAAGCACTTTCCTATCCTTTACAGGCTTCCTAACAATTCAAAGCACAATGCTAAGTTATTTTATTACTGTATTTAAGTGAGAAGATGCTTTCAAAAATGCCTTATAGATTATAAAATACCATAATTTTTTTAACAATTACACAACACAAATATATTCATATTTCAAATAACAGTTATAAAACTACAGTAATATCCTGAATTAAATATAAATTTTCTTACACCTCACCAGATTACATTTTGGATATTCTACCCGCCCTTACTCAAACTTTCTAGCATTATACAGGAAGGATGCCTTGAACATAGACTCTGCAGCTCTAGCGAGGCCTTCACTACTAGTATGAAGAAGAAGCAAATCCAAACTTGAGTGTCTTATTCTTATTTTTTACCTTTCTATGCCTGTGTCAATGGACACTTGTGCACCTCTTATGCTTTCCTTAGGCAGGATTAATGGGAAAAGGCCTTCTGACACAGTGGCAGCAGCTAAGCTGGGCTAAGGGCTAACCTCATTAGTGTGCCAGCTATAGTATTTACTTGCTTTGGCCCTTCTTCCAGCCATTCTTTCTAGTTTCTAATTTATATTAATTAATATCAACTTCCCAACTGTCTATGAGTTTTGGAGGTGTGGTCTATTTCACCACAATGAAAGCTGATACTTTATTACCACCTAGGAACATGGTTATAAATGGGGTATCTGTGCCCAGTATGATGGTGCCAACCTGCCCTATCATCTACAGCCCTGAGTGATTAAACTTATCCTGATTTTCACCAGTCTGGCACAACTACACACTGAGACAGTACAACTACACACTGAGAAGATGCAGGGTGGTGGTGGAATGTAATTTTGGCTGAATAAAGACAAGATGAAGCTGCTTACAGACTCATTTGGACTGTGATGTATATAGGGTCATATACATGATGGGGACTTCTTGTGTGCTTCACAATACATGTGAAGATAAAAGGGAATATCTGTGGACAGAATGGATCAAGGACAATAAAGGTTTGAAGTCTGCTTACAAACAACCACCTGCTCCACTGCTTGATGCTGGTGCAGGGCCCATTACAGGATGCCTTGTACGCCCGCATTCTCAAGCTGCCTGGAGAGTACAGGGGGGCAGGGAGGCTGATTAATGGTGTTGACTAACTGGAGTTGATGCTGCACCTTGGGCCAGGTGAGTGAAATGAAACTTAGGCTTGTATGATTTCTGTAAAAGAAATATGCTGAACTTGTCATTTTCTGTTTGTTGTAATTATCCATTGTAACTCCAGACCTCAGTATGTGACTAAACAAAGCTTTATTAAAGGTAAGCATATTTGGGCAGTTCAACACCTTTACAAAGGTGAGGAGGTGTGGAAAACAAAACAGGCAAGTACAAAATAGCAACAGGTACATGCAGGGATATAATAGTGAAAAAATCTCCAAACATCAAAGAACAAAATAAACTGAAAATAGCGATGTTTAGTTTTATATATCATTAGGGTATTGGTTCTTTCCTCTGCACTGGAATGGAAGTAGAATGCAGCAGATATTGCTTATGGTGTGTGGATTCATGTCTCATTGACTAGCTCCCCCATAACCAGAGATGTGCACAGGTTGAAGGACATGGTACCATGGAAGTGTTGGAAGTGATGGCATTGAGTATAGGTAGGCAGATGGTTTGCTTAGAACAGATTTGAGTCAACTAGCTCACAATCCCCAGAAGTCTCTCAAGTTGGTCACACTGAAAAGCCAAGTCTCAGTTGCTCATCTCTCAGTCATGGTGGAGTCACTTTGCCAGCATCTCTTTCATCTCAGGTTCACTTCTCCTCCAACTCCAATAGTTCCTTTCTTCTCTTTTCAGCTATCCCTATGTCCTTACACTGATGCCTGAGCTCCTTTTTGTGGTGCTGGTCTGCCCATCAGAAGCAAATCCTATGTGTCCAGGTCCTCCACCGCTTGTCCCTCAGATTCTGCAGCCTTTGGCTCACAGAGAGCAGACTCCTTGGCATCCTCCCCTCCCTCTCTGAATCTAAGGTTATCTTGGGGGTTTTAACAAAGCAAAATAAAAGTTTGTGAATGTCCTTAGTCCCAGTATGGTCTTATACACTTTCTACATAGCTGGAAGAAAAAACAGCAACTTTTATCTCAAATGCCATTCCTTTTGCCAGCTCACAATGGCAGCTACCTTCTGCAGATTGCAAGCTTGATTAAAGCATATTCCAAGAAAAAGATCTGTGAGTTACCAAAATCCTCCCACTTCCAAAAATTTCACTTTGATAGCGGAGACTTTAAGAGGAGGGAGGGGGCATTCCCCATGAAACAGAACAGCATTGGTGATTATTTTAAACTTATTCCAGGGGCCATTATGCCCTTAGATGATGTAGTTCTGTTGGGGATCCAAGAATAAAAAAGGAAATATTTATTCCATGACTCTTGGTAGAGACTTTCTGGCTATACAAGGGAAATCCTTCTGTGACTTGTACTGGATGAACTGATGAATGACTGGAGTGAGTTTGAGTGTTACAGAGGAAGCAGAGGGAGGTTTCCTTGTCCAGAAACCTCCTGCAATTTCTACTGAGTGAAAAATTCTGCTTCAGCAAGAATGGAGCAAAACAAGATCTCCAACCTACTGGCTGCTATGATAGTGAGCACACTTTGCCTTAACGTGTTCTCCAGCCCTGAGGTGTTCTTCATAATACCTTTAAGGATTGTGTTCACACACGTTATATTTTGCTTGGGCTGTGGCTGCAATGCTTGTTAACTTTTAATTTTTTTGTACTCGGGCAATGCTTTTATATTAATAAACTGCTACTGTTAGCTGCACCTTTTCAATTCCCCTCCCACTTCTTTGCCATGTAGAGCAGAGTGGTCAGTCACAAGGAAAGGAAAAAGTGATGGAAAAAGGGATGTATGTCATACAGCTATGTCTGTCCATGATTAAAGCAAGGGCCAAGTTTAGCCAACATATTTCGTAATATTCTTTATAATAATAACAAAAATGGTTGTGCTCATCTTATCCAGATGAGATACTGCATTCTCCTCTGGTTCTTCAATGAGGTAGGTGATTTGAGCTTCTAACAACTGGTCTACACTTAAAACTTAGGCTGACGGATATAAAAAATTCACACCCCTGAGCACCATAGCTATGCCAACCTAACCACTAGTGTTGACGCAATTAGTGATAACAGCTAATTTAGACCCGATCATTTTATATGTACAGTTGGGATTATGTTTTCCAATGTGCATTACTTTGCATTTATCAACACTGAATTTCATCTGCCATTTTGTTGCCCAGTCACCCAATTTTGTGAGACCCCTTTGTAGCTCTTCGCAGTCTGCTTTGGACATAACTATCTTGAGTAGTTTTGTATCATATGCAAATTTTGCCACCTCACTGTTTACCCTTTTTTCCAAATCATTTATGAATATGTTGAATAGGACTGGTCCCAGTACAGACCCCTGGGGGACACCATTATTTACCTCTCTCCACTCTGAAAACTGACCTTTATTCCTACCCTTTGTTTCCTATCTTTTAACCAGTTACCAATCCATGAAAGGACTTTCCCTCTTATCCTATGACAGCTTACTTTGCCTAAGAGCTTTGTCAAAGGCTTTCTGAAAATCTAAGTACATTATATCCACTAGATCTCCCCTGTCCACATGCTTGTCGACCCCCTCAAAGAATTCTAGTAGATTAGTGAGGCATGATTTCCCTTTACCAAAACCAAGTTGACTCTTCCCCAACAAATTATGTTCATCTATGTGTCTGACAATTTTGTTCTTTACTATAGTTTCAACTAGTTTGCCCAGTACTAAAGTCAGGCTTATTGGTCTGTAATTACCGCAATCACCTCTGGAGCCTTTTTAAAAATTGGCATCACATTAGCGATCCTCCAGACATTTGGTACAGAAGCTGATTTAAATGATAGGTTACAAATTAGTTAGTAGTTCTGCAATTTCACATTTGAGTTCCTTCAGAACTCTTGAGTGAATATCATCTGGTCCTGGTAACTTATTATTGTTTAATTTATCAATTTGTTTCAAAACCTCCTCTAACAACACCTCAATCTGGGACAGTTCCTCAAATTTGTCACCTAAAAAGAATGGCTCAGATTTGGGAATCTCCCTCACATCCTCAGCCATGAAGACTGATGCAAAGAATTCATTTAGTTTCTCCCCAATGGCTTTATTGTCCTTGAGTGCTCCCTTAGCATCTCAATCATCCAGTTGCCCCACTGGTTGTTTAGCAGGCTTCCTGCTTCTGATGTATTTAAAGCAATTGTTGCTATTGCTTTTAGAGTCTTTGACTAGCTGTTCTTCAAATTCTTTTTTGGCCTTCCTAATTATATTTTTACATTTCACTTGCCACAGTTTATGCTCCTTTCTATTTTCCTCACTAGGATTTAACTTCCATTTTTTAAAGGATGCTTTTTTGCCTCTCACTGCTTCTTTTACTTTGTTGATTAGCCATGGTTGCACTTTTTTGTTTCTCTTACTATGTTTTTTAATTTGGGCTACACATTTAAGTTGAGCCTCTATTATGGTGTCTTTAAAAAGTCTCCATGCAGCTTGCAGGGATTTCACTTTTGGCACTGTACCTTTTAATTTCTGTTTAACTAACTTCCTCATTTTTGTGTAGCCCCCCTTTCTGAAATTAAATGATACCGCGTTGGGCTGCTGTGGTGTTTTCCCTGCTAGAGAGATGTTAAATTTAATTATATTATGGTCACTATTACCAAGCAGTGCAGCTATATTCACCTACTGGACCAGATCCGGTGCTCCACTTAGGACTAAATCAACAATTGCTTCTCCTCTTGTGGGTTCCAGGACTAGCTTCCAAGAAACAGTCATTTAAGGTGACTTTATAATATAATATAATATAATATACCTATCTCATAGAACTGGAAGGAACCTTGAAAGGTCATCAAGTCAAGTCAAGTCAAGTCAAGTCCAGCCCCCTGCCTTCACTAGCAGGACCAAGTATTGATTTTTGCCCCAGATCCCTAATTGGCCCCCGCAAGGTTTGAACTCACAACCCTGGGTTTAGCAGGCCAATGCTCAAACCACTGAGCTATCCCTCCTCCCCAATATAATATATATAATATAATATAATATAATAGCAATACTATACAGTGAACATTTCCTCCCCTCTGACTGACTGGTGACATTCTGTACTTCGACTACTAAATATCTTAAGAACATCTTTCGGAGAGAATCTTTCTGAAGATAACAGATTTCAACAGTCCTTTCTTGTCAGAAACCAAGGTTTTTGTGCTAAAAGAAAACAAAATCATCCTGCAGTAACAGAAAGAAGTATGCAAGGCTTTGGAATAAGCTGGAGCATGTTGGAGACTACTGGTACTGTTATGAAAGAATCACTCAGCATATTAGGGTAGATGATAATAAAGAATTAAAGGAGACCTTCACCTCTAAGTCACAAACTTAAATCTGTCATCCACCCACTGCTTTGTGGCCTATGTATGTGCACTGAGTTGATGCTTTGGTTCCAAGTGGATGTTTCTAAGGTGCAAAAATCACCATCACAACTGACAGCCTTTTGAGCAGCCTCAGTAGAAAAGCAATTGACTGAATAGTTTTTGGGACTAAACTGTTTTCTCACCCACAGGAGTGAGTGAGGCAAACTATTGAGGAGGTAAATGGAAGCGCTCATTGCAGATGCATATGATATATTTCTTTCGCGGGGTGGGGGGGAGGGGGAAATGGAGGAGTTCACTCTCTACTACTATCAGTCTGATACATTTCAACAGCATTACATTCACTTAAAGAAAAAGGCAGAAATCCGTAAACAGGAATCAGATGTTTCAACCCTCAACAATGCAGGTGAGTGTGCAGCCACCAATTGATTAGAAGCAGAATATTTTTTTTACCTCTTTAATAACAGTGAGACTCATAGCAAACTGAGTAGAAAAGACCACCACAAAGTACCTGTCATTAACAACTAGCCAGGCACAAGTATCACTCAGAGCTAATCTACACTGATCCAGGTATGTCACTCAGGGGAGTGAAAAAATCCACGCCCTCTGAGCTATGTATTTAAGCGGACATAATCCCCAGTACAGACAGCACTAGGCTGATGGAAAAATTCTTCCATCGACCTAATTACTGCCTCTAAGGAAGGTGGATTATCTACAGCAATAGGAGAACTCCTCCCATTGCTTCAGCGAGTGTCTACACTGAAGCGCTACAGCTGTGCTGCTGTAGTGCTTTAAATGTATATATAGTCTTAGTAAAACTGTCTCTTTATTTTGTTCATAAAATAAAGAAATTATTTAGCTGCATCACAGATAGACCTAGTCCATTGACACGGGCAATCTACATTCAGTTACATTATCATCCTGCCGTTGGGGGTCCTTGCTATGACAAATGAGCATACTTTGTTTTGTCAGAGGCCTCGTGGAGACTGCGGAGTGTGAAAGAGACACAACAAGAAAATATGAAGATGTGCCACAAGAAGCCTTAAACGTGTAAATTGCCCTGCGATGTCAGGCAAAATTATTAAGTTCATGTAAATATTTTATGCAGGAATAAAAAATAAATAAAAAGAAGAATTCAGCAGTTCACATCACAGTGCTTCAGACAACAAGCCCAATCTCATCATATCTGCCCCAACTGATCAGATTTAAATTAGCATGCACCCCTCTTGTCTCATTACTCATTCAGAATGTGAGATGTGCATCATTAAGCTAGGCACTAATTTGTTCCTAAACTGCACTCATTCATCATTAGTTGGCAGTGATAGGGTGATCAAGTCAGTTGTGGAACACTTCCGTGACCCACCCATGAATTGTACACTTTCTGCATGATTTACTTACGACACTCTCTAAACGTTATTTTAACAGTTTTGGTAACCCATATATTGTAAAGATGATTTTTTTGGTCAGGTTAATCTCAGAGGTTTCCTGTTTGCCTTACTTCTAGAATTGGACTCTTCTGCTTCTACAAAAAAAGTGTTTGTGTATTGATCTTTTAAACGGCATCTTCAATGAATTATCAAAAAAAGTCACCTCAGTACTGTAGCGTTCCAAAGAGAGATTGCTACTCATTTAGGAGATGCATAATGGGGGATTATAGTAAGGATGTTTCCCCTTAGAAGATTGAAATATTATTTTAGGGATCCTTCTAAGAAAAATTGAGGCCTGGGAATCTCTTTCAAAATTCAGTTTAATTATTAATACACTGGCTCTTGATATTTTTGCCAATTTTTATGTTACTTCATTCATCCCAGATATAGATGCCAAGAATGAAGCATGGATATTGTAAACTGTAATTTTGTGAATAAGACCTTTTTAAATCCATACCTTAAGTCATCTGTCTTTATATGTTAATTTGTGTTTGTCATGTCTTTAAAAAACTTTTATAGAAGTATTTTAATAAAATTTGTGAACATAAAACTGCCATAAAACTTGTAAATTAAATTAAATTAATATTTCAATGTATGAGCTGTCTAATATTCTAGTCAAGGAAACCGGTTTCAGCTTCAGTTACAAGAACAGACGGTGGTTGCTTCTTTTATTCATCCATAATACTAAATAGCATCATAAAAGTTAAGAAAAGGAAGAGCAAACCATTCAGTTCATCCCCCAAGGATAGATACAACGTACCCTATTAGAAGACACAGCAAAAGTTCAGCTACATATTCACCGTAGATTATTGACATTGTATTGTTTGTTTAAAAGACTAAAAGAAACTGTGGCTGTGCCATTGCATAGAACGATCCCACTATGAAGGATAAGTTTGAAACGTCAATGCTAAGTTTTGAATTGTACAGTCTCAGTGAGTTACCTGATTTATCAGATGGAAGGGAAATGCTGTTGTCTGTAGTATCCAGAATAACAGCCAGCCCTGCAGAATAAGATGGGAGGATGCTGGTACTAAGATCTACACGGGTTAGACTTTCAGGCTCTTTTTCCATGCCTCCTAGAATACCTCCAGCGTTGGCAGTTTCAACATCAGTCCTTTTCTGACCACTGTCTAGGGGACTCTGAACAATATGAACTATACTCTGCTGGGCCAAGTCACAGTTCTGAAAAACAAAAACAAAATCCCAAATATGATTGACACATAAAGAAAAAAATCACTCTGTCTCCAATTTGGTATTTGTTTAGCCATTTCCAATCCATTTCATGTGGAATTTCAATAAGCATTAACAGAGTTCAGAGAAAAGTGACAAATATAAATTGCAAGAATTAGGATTACTTGCACTGGCAACAGGTTCACAATGCTTACAAATTCTAAACATTTAACAAAGAAATGGTGGACCAGAGCCAACAACTCTGAATAATTCTGTTGGCGGATGTACAGAGAGAAGTGTTATTAAGTCAGATGCTAAGAAAATTCAATCTATAAAATGCATTTTTACAGAAAAGGATGAAAAAAGTTTATAATATTAATATTTAACAAAGCACAGGTGACCCCTTTTTTACTAACAATAATAACAGTTAAAAGTGTTCATAACAATGCTTGAATTAGTGTGTGTGAGGGATAAATGAAGTATTGCCATCCTCCCACTTCTTGCTGCCACATGTTGGAAAACTGAAAAAAAAATGCGGAGCATTGTCATTTTATTTTTTCCACTTTAAAACACTGTGCATGATACATAGGGGTAAACACTACAGTTATATCATTTTACTTAATCATTCTAGACTTCCAAATTTGTTTGGAAACCATGTTGTCTAGACTAAGAAAGTAGGCTCAAGACTTTTTTCTGTGTTTACAATTGCTATTAATTAAAACAAAATTAAAAGAGAAAACAAAATAAAGATTTCGAAAGTGAAATAAAGAAAGTTATATGACAGTTAATAATAAGAACTGTATGCATTGAATGTAACTTGGAAATCTGAAAAGTTTATCAAAACCTGATAATTAAATTCAACAAATGTTATCCACAGTAATCCAATTATTCTGGCAAAGTGTCAATCTTGCTTTATCCTACTGTTCTTAAGAAACAGCTATTGTCCAAACAGATCTTAAAAGAGATGCTTTTTACATTTCTCAAAGACCATTGCCAACACTAACTCTAAAGTCAGAAATATAAATATTTTCAACAATTACTTTGTTCCTTAAATCTAAATTTCAAACTATTTTTTCTCAGGTATTATTAACAAAAACAAACCATAAATCAAGTTTTCCCATATACATACCTATATATGGTATTTTGAAAAGTAATTCCAAATACACAGTCTGAGTTATTTTAAAACTGCTCTTTCCCCTGAAATCCACCAATTAGTTATAAGCACAAGTAATTAATTAAGAAACATTTTTCTTCAAGTTTACCATACACTTATATTTGAAACAAGCTCAGATAATAATAAACTCTTTAGGAATCTAATCTTTACATTTTAAAATCAAGATATTGCTTTCCTTTCTCTGAGCTTCTCGTAATTCAGATGGTATCAGATCATGTAGGTATTTTTTAATTCTTTGAAGTTACTGCATGTGCTCCCTCAGACATGCTTCCTTATATTTTTGTGTGCCCATGGACCACAGCTTCCTGTTTAAGTAGAATGAACTATTTTCATGTGGTATCACAAATTCGTTTTTTGTCCCCACATTCCATATAATAAGTTCCAGAGTCAATTTTGACAATCAGGTTGTGTTCAATCATGAGCCACCTAATGTGCCTGTGCAGGAGGAAAAGGGGTAGAAGGTGTCTTTGAGCCCTGATAATTATTTATTTGCTCCCAATGTACCTCATCAATTTAACCTGGTATTAGATAATACGCATTCTGCAGCCCTTTCCACAGTTCATATTCAGCTGGGATCTTGAGAATCAGAGGGAACTTGCAGTTCAGTTAAAGATGTCACAATCACGATAATCTTTTCTAGTAGTGCAAAAGGGTTTCTCTATTCAGCCTGAAAGAAAGGGACACTGCTTGTTTTTCTACAGGTCTTGGGTTTTCAAAAAGTCTTCCTCTCCCTCAGCGGCCAACTGGAATGGGATCTCAGTTGGCAACTCTTTCTAGATGTTCTTCATTTTATGAGAAGCAACATTTAAGGCCAGATAGGGCTTTTCACCCAATTGAGGGGTGCACCCACTTATTACGTCTCTTCTCTCAAAAGATCCCAGATGAATCTGCACATTTCCCAAAGAAACTAATGAAATAAACAAATTACCATTTCATGACTGTTCCAGTAATTTAACAGTCCTTCAGATTACCGGGATTTCACTATTATACTTCTTGGATTCACAATGTAAATTTCTCTCTGAACACCTGGTTTTCACTCAGCATTTGTTTTTCTCCATCTCTCTCATTTGCGTGTAAACCAGATGTCCATCTTGAAACCTTTACAGCCCTCAGAGTGGTCCTTTCTGCTTTGCATAAGATAGGTTCTGATTAGTGCTGACCTTTTCACAGTTTTTAGCAGAAATTGTTCTCCAGGTGTTACCTCTATTGGCCCACGGCTGTCTTTAACCATTATGACTGAGTTATATATAATAATAAATATATATAATTTCTACACAGAAATAAACTTGGCTATACCCCCAAATAATCATTTTGCTAACCTTCCTCAGCTTCATCACATTGGCTCTGTGTACACTGGTGTGATCTCGGTGGACAGTTGATTGGTTTGGAGGGAAGGGATGAACAATTATTTTGCAGGCCCACCCAGTGGAGTGGCCCACAAAGGTGGAGTAACACAGCTGTCCCAGAATAACCCTGCATGTTTCTGTGTTGGGAAAAACCAATGGCAGTTAATATACAGACGGTCTGTATTAACTTTAGCTGGTTACCCTTGTGGGTTTGGGTAGAATGGAAGAATCCTGAAAAGCTGGGGCAGATCCTCTGCCCCACTTTCTCTCTGCTCCCTCCAACTCTGTGGTGGTAATCACCTTAGAAATGCTATATACCGGGGTGCCCAAACTTCAGCTTGCAAGCCACATGCGGCTCTTTTACAGTTAAAGTGCGGCTTGCAGTGCCCCCCGCACCCTGTTCTCTACCTACTAGACTGGGGCAGGGGGAGCACAGGGCTTCTGCTCTGCAGCAGGATGGTGGGGCTAGGGGCTTCAGCCCTGCGGGGAAGGGGGGGTCACGGGACTTCAGCAGGAGCGGGGCTGAAGCCCTGAGCCCTGGCAGGCATGCCCGGCTCTCGAATTTCTGAAGATTATCGTATGCGGTTCAGAGGATCTGTATGTTTGGCCATCCCTGCTATATACTTTAGATAAATAATGAGGTACAAAACCAAGAGGATTCTGTAGGAATGGGGAAGAATATCACAGGGGCAGCATTGTCCCTTCCATGTGCTCCAGGCCTTAATGCAGACACTTCTCCACATATGGACATAGAGGAGAGAAAGTTGGCCCAGTTTCACTGATGTAAATCTAGAGTAACTTCACTGAAGTTAATACAGTTACTAAAGATTTACACTGGTGTAACTAACAGCAGAATTTGTCCCACTATGAAAGTTACATGTTACCAATCATCAGGTACACTTTTAATTGAACAAGGTTCCCTTATAGATATTTCAGCATACTTTGTAATCTTGTTTTTTCACCAAAATCTGATAATTGTTGTTTAATTTTGGTTTGATTTGACATATTCCTCTGAATAATTTCTCAGTGTTTTTTTCTTTATATAATGCAATTCTAAAATATGAAAATCTGTTTTTTTATTGAATTTTTAATAACGCGCTTTTTCTCTAATGGAGCATTAACCTAGTCAGCAGAGATTTGTCAGAGTAAGGGCTTTGCAGACTTAATACTGAAACAATGCTGTTATTAGGTTTCAACTTGAAAGCATCATGTTATCACTAACAGACCTGCGGGTTTTTTTACATCTTGTTGCCCATAATATTTTTAACAGAATATATTTAAATTGCTTAATAAATTTAGTTCACCAACACAAAATCCATCACACATCTAGTTGTTATTTTGAAACTACTCTCAAAATAAAGACATTGTAACGATGTTGGGGTAGATGTGGGGTAAAATTTCCAAAAGTGTCTCAGTGACTTGGGAGCCTAAATTCATTTTTCAAAGGTGACTTAGGCACTTAGGTTCAGATCCTCCAAGGTATTAAAGCTTCTCACTCCCAAAATGGGAGTTAGGCGCCTAAATACCTTTGAATATCTAGGCCTTAGGCACCTAAATCTCTATGAGAATAATGAAATTTGAAAATGATTTAGGGCCAGATTTTAAAAAAGTATTTAGGTGTTGCTGCAGTCAGGGTCTCAGCACCTGATTTAGGAGCCTCAATTTCATTTTTAAAAGATGTTTAGGCACTTAGGAGTCTAAATGACAGTCAATGGAATTTAGACTCCTAAGTGCCTAACTCCCTTTAAAAATGAGATATAGGCTTCTAAACCAGTTAAGCATTGCAACACTGAGCAAAACAATGCCCAAACAACTTTAAAAATCTGGGCCTTGGGCACTTAGGAAAATTTTATCTGTGGTATAAATAATTAAGCAATTACTTATATCAGATTTCTGATGAATTTGTTGAATTTCAGGGAGCTTAGCCTAAAGTACTGAGCCAACACTTCTTTTATTTGTATATGGCCAGATTATGTTGCCATAGCTCAATTTAAGTAGTACCTAATTTTCCAGTTTGTCCCATTGGTTTCAAAGTACTTCTCAGCATGAGTAAGGGCTGCAGAATCTGGATGATTAAATTCTATTTTGATTAATAAAAGTTAAGATAAATAAGAAATTACAGAAAGTAAAATAAATATGGTTACATGATAGTGTTAAAAAAGTTTAAATGAATTAATTTAATATGGTATGTCAACATTCTTAAAGAAGAAATACATTAAACTGCAAGCAAACAAAATCGTATCACAAAATGCTAAACTTGTTCTGTACTATTCTGAAAGGATTTTGGTAACAATATGGAAATATTGTTCTTTAATACATGTCCTTATCAGTTGCTTTCTCGTGTATGACAAAGTCAGGCTGGGCAGCTGCAAGAGAGTATTCATATTGGGTTTTGGGAAGTGGGCAGGCTTATGTACCCTCCCCCAGCTAAAGTACCCTCCCCCAGCCTGTGGGGAGGATCCACAAGGTCCAGGAACTCAAATAATTATGGGGGACAACCAAAAATATAACAGGGATGGGTGTGAAGGTCAAAGGGTCAAACAAAGGGAACCTGAAGGGGACACCGAGCAGAGAACCCTGGACAGTGCCCATCGCTCCTCAAAGGTGTCAAGAGAGCCAGCAGACACCGCCCAGAGGAACTCTGCCCGGATACGTGAGAGAAGGCAGGATTGGAAATAGGCCACACAGTCACAGGAAACCCCCTCAGCCAACCTCCTCTTCCTGGTCTTATAGATAGCTACTTTGGCCAGGGCTAGGAGGAGGTTGACAAGGAGGTCTCACGACTTTATGGGGCCACAGATAGGGTGTGTGTATATGAAAAGGTGAGAGGAAAAGTGCAGCCAGAAACGTAAAAGGATGTCCAGGAGGAGCCGGAATAGGGGCTGCAACCTGGTGCACTCCAGATATACGTGCAATAGGGTCTCCCTCACGCTGCAAAAGGGACAGATGTCAGGGACGGGGGTGAACCACGCCAGGTACACGCTGGTGCTCACGGTTCCACGGAGGAGCTGCCAACTGATATCCCCGGTGGGCCTTGGGACTAGGGTGGAGTGTAGGCTGGCCCACCGGGGTTCCTCACCCTCAAGAGGTGATAATAGGTCCCGCCACTTCGTATCGGGGCAGGACACGAGGGTGAGGAAATGAAGGATGTGGAGCATGAGCGTGTACAGATGTTTCCTTGGCGTGGTCCAGTATGTTATCCCTAGAATGATAAGGGCCCTCTTTCCTACAAACTGAGAAGGGGTTACCTTGGGTCAATTAGGGACACCTGAGTCCAATTAAGGGCTGCTTGAGACTTTTAAAAACCCCTCCTCTGGTGAGTGAGGGGGGAGGAGAGACAAGCTACTGAAAGACTAGTGACAGCAGGGAGACTGGCTTCTCCAGGGTCAGAGGCTGCTCTCCCACCTACAGGGGAAACAACCAAAAATGAGTGCTTGCTTACAGGAGGGATTGACACCTCAGGCCTATAACAGGACAACTCCCACCCCAACGAGGGGGCAGGGAAAGATATTCCCCTTTGTTTTGTGTTTGTAAATTGGTTTCTTTTTGTTTGGTGGAGGAGCTTTCCTTGGGACAGCCCTGAGGCCTACCTTGAAAATATTGATAAGTAAATACAGAGGGGGAAAGCAAACAGTGTGAGGCTGATTTACCCCAGGCCCTGCTACTGCCAGAGAGGGAAGTGCTAAGTCCAGTGAGATGGAGGAGGTGCCTTGTCATACATGTTTTATACCAATGAAAAGTTATGGGTCTGTCAATGCTAATTCAACCAAAAGCAACTCCTCAGTTTTGCCTCAAGATGAGCCTAGTCATTGAAGAGCTCTGTGTAAAGATAATACCACTTTTCTATGGAGTTGTATTAAAACTTCAGTGTTAACCAGGGATCCTAGTTTTCCATGATAAAAAACCCCCAAACTCTCTGATAAAAAAACATAAAAATCTGTGTTTTTCCACGATTAAAATGAAATGCTGAACTTCAGTTTCCCTAGCTACAATAGATATAGGTATCAGTTGAATACAATGTTTTATTGCTATACAGTAGAACCTGGTTCATCCAATTCTCCATTATCTGCTCTCTCTGTTCATCAAATCACGAGCCACCCAGGGCTCAGGCTGTCTGCCCCAGGCAGCTGGGGCTCGGGCTGTCTGCCTGAGCTCCCCCCCCCATCTTAAAATAAGGGATAGAAAACTCTTTGTCAATTTTTTTCATTATCTGATCTGGCCCTAGTCCCAATTAGATCAGATAAACATGGTTCCACTGTAAATTCCAAGCACACTCAAAAATCAACCACAAGAGGGGGAGATTACGTGCATTGAATAAGTGACACTGGTACTTTCAGTAACATTTAGTTAATAGTTAATATATGTTTTTATTTTTTCACAAAAGGTAAAAAATAAAGAATCTCTGAAAAAAAATGCAAATTCTGTGTGTTTCCATGGCAAACGGATTTCTAGGATCCTTGGTGTTAACTCCTCTACCCTCTCCATTCATCTCAGTGGATGTGAATGCTAAAGTTTAGTGATAAGTCTCTAGTAGTCAACATTAACTATTCCATCTGGGTATTTCAAAGGTGCCTAAACAAGTTAGTCTCCCTTTAAATTACTAGTTTTCATTGATGAATAGGTTAGCAGATAGGATGAGGAACGGGGTGGGAGTGAAGCCCACAGAAGGGTAAATTCGGAGCTGCTGCAAGTAGGTTAAACAATACCATTAGTGATAGTAGATCAGTTGGACTAATCAGTACAAATTAAAAATCTAAAATAATTTAAAAGGTTTAAAAGTTTGCTCCCATTATGTAATAGCAGAAACAACCAAATAAAGCAAAATATATTCCTTGTTTTTTAACTCAGATAGCACAATATAAACTACTACATTGAAGGAACTGAAATAATTCTCCTTTCTGGAATTCCAGTCATTACCTCATTAATAACATTTACTGTGTGGTGATAACTGAAATGACTATTTGAAAAATGACACCTCTTTCCTCATCATACCAGCTTCTAGTGACCCTAGCACTGCAAAGAGAACCATGTGGGCTGACTTCTGTGCTCTTGAGAAGCCCTGTTTAAATCAGTGGGGCTTTGCACAAGCACAGGGGTTCACCTGTGAAGTTGTCTTTGCAGAATAGTTACCTGTCCATATCTGCTTATTTTACTAACAAAAGGAATTACATCCAATCAGACCAATGGTCCACCTAGTCTAGTATCCTCTCTGTGGCAGTGGCAAGTACCACATACTTTGAAATCAGATGTAAATTCCCTGGACTGGGCCATTATGCATTAACATGAGCAGGAAGGACATTTGTTCTTGGGCCAGTACATCTAGTGGTTTTTACTTTAATAAAGATTTCATTTTAAACATGTTTTTACTGCAGAGCTAATAGCTGTAGGAGGGTGATTGGACTCTAGTCTTCCTTACACATTTTCATCAGAGACATCAGCAAAGTTCTGACTGCAGAATCTTTATCTGATGATGATGAGTGATGATGATGATTGATGATGACACAACCAGATAGAGATCAGCTTGATTGGCAGATCCCAGGCTGAGTTTGCAAGACTGGCAGCATGGGGGGTAGGGGGGGAAGAAGAGTTCTTTTTTTTTTTTAGTTGTAAACTGAGTAAATTAGATATGGAAACCACTAAGTAATAATAAATATGGAATCCCAAAATTCCACATTTATAATATCCTGTTTCCACACTTTAAGTGAACCTGGCTTTAGTTTCAGGGAAGAAAATACTTACCCATCCTTGTAGGACAAAAGGGCAAGAAAAATTGTGTGTTTGTTCTCTTATTGAGAAATAGAAAGGATGTATTAGAATCTCTCTGAACAGTTCCTATAATCAGTAGTGACTGGCACACTGTAAGTAGTATAGATTAGATAGACAGAAGATAGGGTGGGCCTGCACTTTCTTCACTGACAGAAATGATGTTATTCAAACTACTTCTGTAACTTCCTTGGGTTTTTGCCCTGGGTTAGTATTGTAGACACGAATCTAATATGTAATTTTTTCTGTCAATATCTCTTTCATTTTCTACATATATTTGTTTTATGCCTCGGGAAAGGTTTCTTTTGTGAATATCTGTTGTTAATAATTCTAAAGATATTGTCTTGTCTTATCTGTTCATCCAAATTAATGCTTATCCGTGATCCATTATCCAAAGGGAAATACTGTGTGTGTAAATATCACAGATTATCAAGTGCTTCTTCTCTCACCAGAACAAAAGGAACTCACAAGATCCAGACGTGATTAAACCACATGTCATAGGCTGGTACTTTGTACAGAATGCATTTGGGACAAGCTGAACAGGTGGCTTCATAACAGACTACTTCAGTATTCAAACTCTTTTTCAAAGGTATTTACCTTCATATCCTCTTCCAGCTTTGCAAAAAAAAAAAAAAAAAATGTCTTCCACAAGGCTAAACTAGCATCTTTTGAATGACTGATAGGTGACTATTCAGTGCTGCCAGCTACAGGCTGACCAGCAGGCCAATGTGGAACAGTTAGAACAGACAACTTGCAAGAAAGAAGGAGAAGGAAGAGCTGAGACAGTTTCTACAGTCCTAACTACCTCTGTTTCCTATAAATCTTTCACTTGTTATTTTCCCCACTTACAAGATATTGTCATAGTGACACATTGCTGAAAGAAGAAATGTTGTTCATTTATGTCCAACAAATGGACAGACTAATGGGAAATCATCTTCAATTAAATAAAACGTTTTTTAATAAAATGTTTAATTTAAAACCATTGGGAGATTTAGCACTTAGGCTCCACTCTATCAACAAATGAGACTAGGACAAATGTCATCTGAATTTGTAACCAACTTAAGAATTATTGTGAGTTAGCTAGACAACTCTTTCTGATTAAGAAATACAAAATGACATTCTGAGCCTCATAATCCTGGAGAAACAGACACCACATGGAAAATAACTTCAAAAGTTGGGCTTTATAAAAATAAAAAATCCAGACACTCCTACACAGCTGAAGCTGTTGTGCAGAATGCCTGGCACATCTGAGCTACTGGATCCAGCTCTGCTGGAAGTTAAATTGATAAGGGAACTGCTCATAACAGTCAAATAATAAAACAAGCAGCTTATTGCAAGCTAGACTCACTGCAGTGAAAAAGAGAAGAAGAAGGAATGTCTGACATAGAAGGGTAAATAAATGCCCAAGGGCATTGAGGTAAAGAGAAAAAGGCTGGAAAAAAGAAATGGCGGCTGAAGCTGCAATAACCAAAAAGTGTAGATAAAGGCCCTTTAGTTTCAGTAACAAGGATCAAGTATCTAGAAAGCAGTTCCTATCCAAAATGTGAGAGCTGGGGATAAAATTGTTCTACCTCTGACAAGACACGCTTATAGTCCCAGAGTTCAGTAAAGTATTAAGTTATGGGTCTAGCTACAGGATAATAGTGAACCAAGAGCAATAGTCAGCGGTATTAAGAGGAAAACTATTTCACTTGAATTTGACAGACATATGTTTTCACTGCAGCTCACTGTATGACTCTGATCAAGTGAGCACTGTATCTATAGCATTCTTGCTAGAAATAGGCCACTGTGATAAAGTCAGTCTGCAATAATCATATCCATTTCCTCTTTGATTAATTCTTGTCCTGCTGCTTTGACTATGAGGAAATTAAAATAAAAAACTTGCATTGTTTTTATTGCCCCAGCACACAAAGGTGCATCTAACATTGAAACATCCCAAACCCCACACCTCAGCTTTGTCAAGCTACACATAGGATTTTTGGTTCAGCTTCCTTGGCTTTAGCAAAACCCTCCCCATTAGGATGGGACTTCTCTCATAACTTGACCCTGAAAGCAAGGCTGTAGTTGGCTTCCATTCATTTTTACAACCAGGCCCTATATAGGGGCTGAAGCTTTGAGGAGAGAACAGTGCCTTCTAGGTTCCATTCTCAATGACACTGATTGGAGGCACAGTATCCCTTTTAGCAGCCTGCAAACACTGAAGATGGCACAAGAGGAGGACCACCCAATCTCACCAAGAGGGCAAAGAGCAGGGAGGCGGTTTAAAGCCCACCCAGTCTCCACAATAGACTTCAATGTAAAATCATAGCAAAGCAGGGGGAAGGGCTTCATCCTCTATTTTCCCCACAGTACAGGGACATGGACCATCTTCCCTTTATCTGCCCTGCTTCTTCAATTACTGCTCTCTTCTGCCTCTTTCACTCTCATCTCCTCTAGCCAAAAAATGGAATACCTCAAGAGATGATTCTCATTTCCCTCCTACCCACCCATTTTGCAAATGGGGATCAGGGTAGGTTTGGTGGGATGAGCCCTGTTCATTCCTTGAGGAGCGTCCTCAGAGGTTTGTCTTCATCCTCTGCTCTTGGAGGGCTAATATGGAGGTCTCTTTTGTCCCCCTCTATTTGAGAACTTATGGAGGAGCCTGGAGGAGAACTATATCTGCATAACCTCAGTGTCTTGGAGACTTCACGGGCTGGTAGGAATGCTTTGGTTTGGCCACAGCTATCAGCGCCATAATTGCCTGGGATTCAGTGGGCATGATCATGACCATGAAAGCTGCATCACATAATTAGAGGAGTAATAGAGAGAAGAGTCCTATCGAGACAAACCTCAAAGAATAGAAGATATTTTCCTGATTTAAAACAACTAAATAGAAAAAAAAATCAAAGTAACTGTTAATATTTTTAGAACTCGAGAGGGAAACCAAGTGTGGAGAGGGAGATAAGGAGCAAAGGAAAGGGAAGCCAAAAGGAAAACCTCAGGCTTTATCATTTCTGTTTGTAGAGAGCTCTAGGGAGGACCCAGTTGGAGTCAAGGGGCCTGTAAACATGTTTCTCTAGGGCAATCCCTGATACACCCTCTCTCAGTGGGGCTCGGGTCCCTAGTTACACCCAGCTACTAATGCTGGGTCAACCCTGTCAGGCTCCCATATCTTAGACCTTTTGGCAGCCCTGCCACCTGCCAGCCTCCCCACGTTGTTTGCCAATGGAAAAAGAAAAAAAAAACCCTATAAATGTTCTGACACCACTGAGAATATGCCCCTTCCTAGAGCCTACTGGCCAGGGCAAAGGTCACTGGCACTCCCTTACTTCAGGGGTGTTTGTGTAGCAGCTTCATGTGGGGCCCCGACAGTGTTCCCCCGCAGCTTCTCCCAGTCTTGCTTACTTCACAAGATACTAGCAGCATGCACTGAATTCTTTATAAGGCTGAAGAGTCTCTAGCATGGAAGGATTTGCTCTCATTGCTTCAGGAGATGCTCTAGCTGCTCCCTGCTCCAGCCTTCTCCCTAGCTGTCTGCAGCTTCCTCCTTTAAAAGCTCTCCATGCATTATTAGCAGAGGCGGAGGGGCAGGGCTGCCGTAGTATATAGACCCTCCTTGGCCCCTTCCCTGTCAGTGCGGGCCTAACTAAGAAATAGGGTGACCAGGTGTCCGGTTTTTGACTGGAACACCCGGTCAAAAAGGGATCTTGGTGGCTCCGGTCAGTACTGCTGACCGAGCCATTGATGGTCTGGTTGGTGGCACCGTGCAGTGGGACTGGCAGGCTCCCTGCTAGCGTCCACGCCATGTGGCTCCTGGGAAGCAGCCGGCATGTCCCCCCTCCTGCTCCTATGCGCAGAGGCAGCCAGGGGTCTCTGCACACTGCCCCTACCTCAAGCACCGCCCCAACAGCTCCCATTGGCCAGGAACCATAGCCAGTGGGAGCTGTGGGGGCGGCACCTGTAGACAGGCAGCGCACAGAGCCGCCTGGCTGCGCCTCTGCGTAGGAGCCGGAGGGGTGACATGCCACTGCTTCCGGGAGTTGCTTGATGTAAGCGCTGCCCAGAGCCTGCACCCTGACCCCTTCCAGGGCTCCACCCCCATACCCCAGCCCTGATCCCCCTCCCGCTGTCCGAACCCCTCAGTCTCAGCCCAGAGCACACTCCTGCACCCCAAAACCCTCATCCCCAGCCCTACCCCAGAGTTTGCACCCCCAGCCAGAGCCCTCACACCTCCCCACACCCCAACTCCCTGCCCCAGTCCAGACCCCCCTCCCTCACCCTGAACCCATTTCTGGCCCCACCCCAGAACCCGCCCCCCCAGCCCAGAGCCCATATCTCTTCCCACACTCCAACCCCCTGCCTCAGCCCGGAGACCCCTCCCATACTCCGAACCCCTCGGCTTCACTCCACAGCCCAGAGCCCCCTCCTACATCCCAAACCCCTCATCCCTGGCCCCACCCCAGAGCCCGCACCCCCAGCCAGAGCCTTCCCCCCACTTCGCATCCCAACCCACTGCCTCAGCCCGGAGCCCCCTCCCACACTTTGAACTACTCATTTCTGGCCCCACCTCGGAGTCTGCACACCCAGACGGAGCCTTCACTCCCTCCCACACCCCAACCCCCTGAGCCAGCCCGGTGAAAATGAGCAAGTGAGTGAGGATAGGGAGAGCGAGTGTGTGTGTGGGGGTGTGATGGAGTGAGTGGGGGCGGGCCTTGGAGAAGGGGTGGGGCATGGGAGGGGCCTCAGGGAAGGGGTGAGGAAGGGGGCAGGGCAAGGGTGTTTGGTTTTGTGCAAGTAGAAAGTTGGCAACCCTACTAAGAAGTGCCAGCTAAGTGCCGCACTTTCTTTGTGTTAAGGAAATTCCAGGAGAACAACAGTTTCTGCTGTATTTCTCCCTGTCCAAGCAAACCTCCAAAATAACCCCATTACAGGTTTAGTTGAACACTGGAGGCAGAGGCTGGTTTGAATCTGGAGCCTTGAATCTGAGTCAGCAAGCTATGTCCCATTGCTGATGCTTCGGTTTACCTGAAGATCTGCTTGTTTGCCAGATTCAGCACCAGGACCTTAGGAAGACTAGAGCGGAGTGAGGGGGCATGTTTCTATTTTGAGCGGTTTGGCTTTGGGCAACAGAAACTCTCTCTGAGTGACCCCATGATTCCACACAAAAAGAGACTCACACAGACTCTTAAAACAAAGTAACTAGTTAATAAAACCAATGTAACTTCCAGCCTACCAGGACCTTGCAATGGAGATCAACACAGAAACTCTCCAACCAGACATTTTTCATTCTGCTCCCTTACATCATCATACAGGAAAACAAGAGGGTCTTTTTTATGCCTCACGAATAAGGAAAGTAACAAAAATGCCCCCTAGAGAGCTAACCATATAATAGCAGCCAATCAGTATAGATCCACATAAAATTGCAGTAGATATACTAGCTTTAATAGAAAATCTATTTCCAGGGATACTGCAAACAGATATTAAATGTGACCCTCTAAATAGGCGGGGAAAGCATATGAAGTCCCCACAGGATTGAAAAATAAACTCACCAAACATGACTATACTATTATTGTAACCCTTTCACACCCCAAGGACAGAGATCATGTCTTAAAAGCAGCTTGCACAGAAAGGAAATCAATTGGAAGAACAACAACACTCTTCTTTTTTCCCCAGATCTCAGCCCAATGACCCAAAAAAGGATGAGAAACTTGAAGACAATTTTAAAAAATCCCTTTATCACTGAGGAGCAAAGATGGGATGTTATTTCAACTTCAAACTAGAGATTCCATATGATTCCATATGATAGCAAAGTTCTGTGGCTGTGCAGCAGCTGAAAATCATTGCTAGAGAAAATCTGAAGGGAAAAATTAATCACTCCATAATTCAGATAATGAAAAACTCAGGCTCTCATCTGGTATTGGGATCCACTAGCGTGGCTCCTGCCTGGTGCTGAATCTCAGTGAAGTAAATAGCACTCTATATGGGAGTAGGGACAGATCCTGATGCAGCATTGGGTCCTAAATTAAAAGAAATTATTCACAGACTGTTTACATTTTAAATTGCAACACTCAAAAACTCCATGCTGTTTTATGATGCTATAGAGTATACCTCTAGTTGGTATGAGTTCAGTTTCTGAGAATTACTATTTAACATTATTAAACATATTAGGGTGTTATAAATGACTGAATTTGCACAGTATTCCATACACTGTGGGTGCTAAGCAACATCTAGGGACAAATGCAAAAAATGGGGACTTTACTATTAAGAATCCCACATTCCCACAGAAAAGTAATGGATAGAAAAGGCACAAAACCTCAGCTTTACTGGGTAATATATAAACATACCGTGCCTTAAGAATACATAAAAGAAATATGTCAGCGCATTTGTATCCTGTTTGTCAGATGTCAGTCTTATTATTCTGTTTTTACATTTAGTTTAAATATTGAATAGGAAAACAATAAAATGAAAGATTAAAAATATGAACTATCCTGGAATGAAAAAAGGATTCATTCCTTTTCTTAACCAAAAAGCTAGTATTATTTTATGGATTTTCATTAGTGTTCCAAAGACAGGGTTTCATAAGAAATTAAAGAATGCAAGCATAAGAAGTTGAAACTCTGTCACTAGCATTACAGTTCAATGCAAAGTTAAAGCTAGATGCAAATGAATTACTCAGAACCATTGTGCTTTCAACTCCTTCCAGAGGCAAACACCAGTGAGGGAGAGGGGAACCTTTGCTATGAACAAAGTCAAATGATGGAGCATAGTAAATGCACTTTGATTTTGGGGAAATCAGAACAAGGAACCTTCAAAATATCCTTGAAGTTATGACATTTTATTCACAGATTTTAGCAGTTTAATCTGACCCCTGAAACTTATTTTTTAACATCTTATCTAGATGGGGTGAATATGGCAGACCAGAGTAGATATTAACTGTTCCCCACATAAGACTGATCCTATATTCCTTGAGCACTAAATAGTCCCATTGACTTCAATAGGAATTAGGGATGTGTAAGGAACGCAAAATGGGATCCAGTTTTAACATGGGTGTAAGTGATCATGTTCTATGTACATCACATGGTGCAATTTTAATTTGCTGTTACTTAAGCTTTTAAAAATCTTTTTGTACACCTGTTCTTTTATTCTGTTAATCACAGAGCCACAGTGCTCACTCCTGAACTCCTTATTCAAGCAAAAAGCCCCTGGACTATTATATATAACAGATGTAACCTGTGGCACTTTCTGGACAAAGGCTGAGATGTTTTAATTGTTTAGGAGACAGGAGGTGATTAGATATGAGTGTGGGGTTGGAGTTGTGTTGTGGCTATTTTTAGTTTGAGTTGTGTGTTTTTCTGCTATTTTATGTATTATCATTGCATTCTGATGATTGCTGCTTTTAGTGTGCTTAAGACACTCACAAGACTTCAGGCATACGTGCCTAATAAATAAAAGTGAATTTGGACCTGATCATCCCTTCCTTCAGGAAGGAGCTAAAGTGGAGGAAAACTCTGCAATATTCTCCTCACAGTGATTCTGCCCTAGCTGTTCAACTGGAATGTAGGGGATGTTAGATATTCCCCTTCCTCATGAAACAAGTTATGGGGGCCAGTCACAAACTATGCAATCCAACTGAAATTATGTGGATCCCAGGAGATCCAGAGAGGGTTAGGGCTCTTGCAAGGAGGGTCTGTGCCATGCTAACAACTATGGTCCTGCTCTCCTTGGCAACATGGCTCCACTGAAACTGCACAGTCAGGGATTCATCAAGCCGTGGTTTCCCCAGAGACCCTCTTAAGGGATATGCCCCACTAGCATGTGGGAGGGGCACTAAAAGCTGATATGAACTCATACATGTCAGGGAAGCATGATGGAGCCCTTTCTTATGATTACTATTTTAGGAATAACAAAAGAAACAAACAAGATATTTGAGAGGATCCATCATAATAATGTCCAACAGCTTCAAATTTTATTCTCTTGGGAAAAAAACATTTTAGAAATATCTAGTACAATTATATTCATGGTAACAGGGCAGTCTGCCCCCTTTAAGGATGAGGGGGGCCAGGGAACAGCCAGCCCTGTTCTGGAGGGAAGCTCAGCAGGCAGGTGGTGAGGATCAGCTGACACAGTTGGAGAGCACATCATGATTGGGTCTAATTCCCAGCTGGAGGATATAAACAAAGGCTCCAGTTCCATGTGGAGGGTAGGGCCCAGGAGAAAGCTGATAGTATCTGCTCCTGTGGCTGCAGCAGAAGATGAGGCAAGCCAGCCCCGCATAACCTCTATGTGGGAGAGGTCCTGACCCTCTAAGGGGACACCAGAGTCTTGGACCAGAACCCAACTATTGCTTTTGTTATTACTCCATATTTCCTTTTTGTCTGTATTCTGATGAATAAATAGAGCTGTGAGGAATGGGCTACAAATGTAACTGTGTGGGCTGATGATTTGTCCCAGGTTGGGGATAAGGTGCACTAGCTTACACTCATCTTATTTATTGTACAGTGAATAAATTACTTCCATATGCAGCTACAATATGTCTTCTGCATATGTGTACCTGTATTTTAGCAATTCCAGTGCCTCACATTTAAACAATTAGTGCCCAATAATGTTGTTGCTAGCCACTTCAAATTGGAAACTGAAAAACTCATCCTCACTCCAAAATCATTGTAGGATGCTGTTTGTGGCATCCATTCAATATTCTGGACCAGAATGTCGGCTGAATTAATGACAATCAATTGCTGCTAAAGATTTAACAATATACATGTAAATATATCTGCATCTGCTAAGTTAGTAGCCATAATGTGTGTAATAGCAGGTTTAACCATGACGGACAATGAGCATACATATTCCAGGCAGGGTAAATGGATTGGTTATTTCAAATTGCTAGCTACTCACTCACTCCTCACTCCTTTGCATAATGCCTGAAATCTAAATGAAGAAAAAGTGCATTTAGATGCATTTTCAGGTTCATTAAAGACGAAATTGCAGGTGAATTAAAATGCACAAATATTTAGATGTGTTACTTTTCAAAACCCATCTCTAGAATCCTCAGTGACTTTATATGTTTCCTAACTGTAAGAATTTTTCCACAACTAATGTAGGTTCTGATACAGCAGAGAAATTTCCATGATCCACATTTACAGATCCTCTGCCAGGAGTTTACCCTCCTAGGAGCTGGACATTATTCTTAGAATTACAAAGAGTGCAAAGAGGACGTAGAATAGATTAACATCCAGTGACGTTCTGTCCTGGTGGATATATACCTAAACTGGGTAGCCAGTTATTTTTTGTGAAGGTCCAAATTTCTTGGTCAAGATATAGTCCAGGTCCAGACTCCAGAGAAAATAATGAAAAAATAATAAAAATAATGGTAATAATAAGTAAATAAAATTTTTGGGGGTAAATTCAAAAGCGTCCGGCAGTCCAGATTTGGCCTGCAGTCTGCCTATTGACTACCCTTGACCTAAACAATGAGATTTTGGCATTCAGGAATTTTGTACCAGCAAAAAGACACTTATCTTTTTTCATTAAAGAAGCCCAAAAGTTTCATAGCAAGTTTTGGGAAAAGTCCCTTTTGTGCTAGGAAAGGAAAGGAAAAGAAAAGAAAGAGAAAGTGACTGTGTCTGAACCAACTTTTGAACTTTCATGAGTTAGATCCGCAATTGTAAATATGTATATATGGTATAAACAGAATGTATGTTTAGACAAACCTAAAAATATGTGATATTCATGTTGAGTTTGGCTTTTTATCTGAATGATCAAAACCTTTCAGGCCTCACAAAAGACCGTCCAACAACCTTCTATACTTAGTCCCCTCTCTCTATTACACTGCTGTACAGCCAAAATGCTTCTGAAATAAATGTAGTCAAACTTTACTAATTCTGGGTCACTGAGAACGAAAATGATGCTTAAAATTGTTGATTGGCTCTAGTTTTAAAGATATGCTATTGGATCAGTATATACGACCCTTGACTTGGGAATGGCGGAGGATAAGTGAGTTATAAAGGGAAGGGATCTCAATTTAAACCAGAAATGACTAAAATACATCTTTGACTGGATCTATGAATAAATCTATGACTGGGTTTGGACACTACTTGCTTTTTAGGCAAAACAATGAATGATGCAATCTGAAGCTGGTATTGCGTCATACATGATATGAATTGCATCATGTTATTCCTAGAAGTCATGGATGATGCAATCATAACGAAGCTTACATCACTCTGCTGAACAAATTGCCCTATATCAGCTCTAGAAATCATACGGTGTCGTGCTCTCTTATTTGTCAGTGTTTGATTTTGCAAAGGGACACATTTCTGTTTAGCCAAAGTGAGCAGAGATGCCTCGTACTTGTGTGAACAGTGCAGATAACTTCTGCTATGTTTGTGGTGAAGTGACTTTTGCATCACAAAAGCGCAGTATAACCACTATGGTTAAGAAAGCCTATCACCTTTATTTTGGCTGCAAAATTGGAGATCAGGACAAGAGGTGGGCCCCACACATATGCTGCAACACTTGTGCAACAAATCTTCCCCAGTGGTTGAACAGGAAAAGGAAATCTATGCCTTTTGCAGTGCCAATGATTTGGAGAGAGCCAACAGATCATACCAGCAATTGTTACTTCTGCATGGTGCCTCCAGTTGGGAAAGGTGTGTCAAAGAAGAAAAAGTGGACTGTGCATTATCCAAACATTCCATCAGCTATACGCCCAGTACCCCACGGAGAAGGACTGACGGTTCCTGATGCACCAGAATCATTCTCACTTGAGTCAGATGAGGAAGAGGAAGAGGATGAAACTTCTGGTCCTGAACCATCAATGTCACAGGACCCACATTTTCTCCCATCCTCCTCCTCTGAACCACACCTCATAACACAAGGTGAACTGAATGACCTTGTCAGGGATTTGGAACTACCCAAGAGTAAGGCAGAGCTGTTGGGCTCCAGACTACAGCAGTGGAATCTCCTGGCAGGTGATGTTAGGGTTTCCATGTTCCGTGACCGTCAAAAGGATCTTGTCCCATTCTTCTTCATGGAAGGTGATCTTGTAGCCTGCAACAACATCGATGGTGTGATGGCAGCCCTCAACATTGTTCACGATCCAGATGAGTGGAGACTGTTCATTGATTCATCGAAGACGAGTCTTAAAGCTGTTTTCCTGCATAATGGCAATGTTTTGCCATCAATTCCAGTTGGTCATGCAGTCCATATGAAGGAAACCTATGACAACATGAAACAACTTTTGAGGTGCATAAACTATGACCAACATCAGTGGCAGCTTTGTGGCGATTTGAAGGTTGTTGCTCTCTTGCTTGGTCTGCAGACTGGATACACAAAGTACTGCTGTTTTCTCTGCGAATGGGATAGTCGTGCAAGAGATTCCCACTACATCAAGAAAAACTGGCCACTCCGACAGTCATTGGAGCCTGGGAGGAAAAGTGTTCAGCATCCACCACTTGTTGAATCAAGGAAGATTTTGTTACCACCCTTACACATCAAGCTGGGTCTGATGAAGAACTTTGTCAAGGCCATTGACAAAACACAAGCAGCTTTCAAGTACCTCCGTGGAAAATTTCCAAGGTTAAGTGAAGCTAAGATAAAGGAAGGTGTCTTTGTTGGTCCTCAGATTTGTGAACTTCTTCGAGATGATGCATTTGACCATGCACTGCGTGGCAAGGAAAAGACGGCATGGAAAGCCTTCCAGTTAGTGGCAATAAATTTTCTCGGAAACAAACAAGGCAGACAACTACAGGTTGTTGGTGGAAAACCTCCTCAAGGCATACAAAAGCCTTGGTTGCAACATGTCACTAAATATACATTTTTTGCACTCTCATCTAGATTTTTTTTCCACCGAACTGCGGAGCAGTGAGCGATGAACACGGCGAGCGATTACACCAGGACATTGCAACAATGGAGAAACGCTATCAGGGCAAATGGAGCCCATCAATGCTTGCAGACTATTGCTGGACAGTGACAAGAGATGCTCCATTTAATGAATACAAGAGACAAGCCAAGAAGCGCCGAGTAGACACTGAATAGGACTAAACTATGTACAGAATATTAAAGTGTTACATAAACAGGACAGGTGAAATATTATCATGTAAAGCAACCATAAACACATGAAAAGACCTAGGTTTACAATTTATGATTAAAACTCTACTATCTACACAATATACATAGACATAAAATGTAAAAACTTAAATATCTTAGAAACAGTAGCCAATCAGTTGTTTTAATTGTCATATTTGAATTCAGCACATCAAAATACATAATAAATAGCACATTTTATCTCTGAAGCAGACGACTTCTCAAAAATTGTAGACCAGTGTTACATGATGTGCCATCTTGGCAGACATTAATCCCATTCAATATTGGAGCCTCCTATTCAATGGGAGATCAGGTAACCAGCTGCTTGTCATCAAAGGGGTCTCATTTTTTGGGACTGACTGACTTGGTGACCTGATCTCACATAGTGTAAGTAATTCCTGCGGTGTCTGGATCATTTGCCACTTTAACCATTCAAAAGGAAGCTCGGTAACTGTTATAGGTTAGGTTACACCTTGTTGAAGCTGGTGAGTGTAACAGGCACCCTTCCTTCAGACTAAATGTAGAAAGCAATAGGGAGCCTAAACCAAAACACAGACACATGCCATCACTCAAAACAAAGACACATATGTGTCTGCTCAGTAATTATACCTATGTGGGCAATGGGTTTCACTGGGTATTGTTTGGGTGGAGGGCAGTGTGAGTAGGTGAGGGAAAAGCAAGAGAGAGCACAGAATCAGACAGAGAAGGAAGCTACAGACACAGCCTGGACAAGCCCGGTGTATGGTCCTGAGAGAAATCTAAAGAGCAGACTTTTGGGCCGGTGCTGGCTAAAAATTTTGGGGCTGTAAGAAAGGAAATTACCTACTGTTGTTTAGTTTCTCCTGTGTTTCAAAATAAAAAAAATTGCACCAAAGAAATACCTGATCCATTACAAATTTCTGCTTCCAACTGGAACAGTCTACAAGAACCCAAATTTTTGGCGAGCCGCTTGGGTCAAAAGGGGTAATAAAACTTTCATCCCCCAAAAACAAGTGAATTGGATTGTCACATTGTTTTCTTATGAGAACAGCTAATCCGTAGACTAGATCAAGAAAATGGAGGATGAATTAAAAAAAAAAAAAGCCTGGTACAGTCTTGGACCTAAAAGCAGCATTTGTTTACATATTCAAATGGCAGTTTAATGTGACCCAGGAGAAGATTACTGAGTATCAAGCATCAGAGGAAAGCAATAGCTCCCATAATAGCTCCACCCCAAAGAAGAAATCCAAATTGGGTCTAGTAGACCCTACTCATGCTCGTCAAATACATAACCCAGCACTAGAAAAATAGTTAAAGAGTGTAGGGGTAACGTTGGTATCTTCTCCTATTTCCTCTGAAGGTGATCAGAGGATGCTTAATTAAACTTTCCCAAAAAACCTCAAAAAAGAATGCTGGCTATTGCCTATGCAGGTGTACAGTGGATGGAGAAAGATCCATATCAGGGGTCAGCAACCTATGGCATGCGTGCCAAACATGGCACGCAAGCCGATTTCGAGTGGCACGCTGCTGCCTGCCGCGGTCCCGGCCCCCAGCCGCACTCAGCCCCCTCGCCCACCGCTCTCCCCTGCAGGGGCAGGAGGCAGAAGCTTGGTCCTGCGGCAGCCAAGCTTCCCCCGTCCCCCGCTTCTTCCCCCAGCATGGTGCTTTCCTGTCCCTCCTCCTCTCCTTCCCTGCGCCGATCAGCTGATGGCCCTTGCGAGGGGGAGGGGGGCAAGTGGCAGTGTGTTCGCTGCTCCGTAGAGGAGGCAGAGAAGAGGTAGGGACGGGACCTTGGGGAAGGGGGTGGAACAGGGCATATCCCTTCCAGCCCCCTGCCGTGAGCTGCTCAGGGCAGGGGGCTGGGAGCACCCTCACAAGCCAAGCACCCCAGCCCTCTGCCCTGACCCCTGAACCCCCCCACACACACCCAGCCTTCTGCCCTGCACCTCCACACACCCCAGCCCTCTGCCCTGACCCCTGAACCCCCCCACACACCCAGCCTTCTGCCCTGCACCCACACACACCCTAGCCCTCTGCCCTGACCCCTGAACCCCCTCACACACCCAGCCTTCTGCCCTACAACCCCCCACACCCCAGCCCTCTGCCCTGACCCCCCCCCAGGTCTGGGGTCCCGGCTGCCAGCCCCTTGCCAGCCGGCGTCCCGTCCGCAGGCCCCGCTCAGCCCACTGCCAGCCTAGGTGAACAGAACCCCAGGCTGGCAGCGAGCTGAGCAGGCTGGCGGCGTAAGATCAGCATTTTAATTTAATTTTAAATGACGCTTCTTAAACATTTTGAAAACCTTGTTTACTTTACATACAACAATAGTTTAGTTATATAATATAGACTTATAGAGAGAGACCTTCTAAAAAACATTAAAATGTATTACCGGCACGCGAAACCTTAAATTAAAGTGAATAAATGAAGACTCGGCACACCACTTCTGAAAGGTTGCCTACCCCTGATCCATATCCTCATACACCTGCACAGCGGAAGATAGAAAATGATCCAAAGAGATCTAAGAAATTTGATCAGAGACCCAAATCTGACCACTGCTTTGCACCACAATATAGAAAATGGTAAGCAGGATATTACAACCATACTCAGTTTGATTCTATTGGATACTTGTTCTGTGTTATATTATGCTATGTGTTGTGTTGGATTTGCTAAGGAACGGACTGCAACTTCCATCAGCCCCCTTCCCACTGGCTAGGCAAGGGGAAAGGTCCTGAACCAGAATGTGACCATGCTCTGCTGGGAAGCAGTGGCCATATGTGGAACAGACTGTGACTGCTGGATGCTACAGCTGGGTCCAGGTCTGTGTGGGACTTATAAGGGAGCAGCAGTGGCTGGGCAGGGAGCCAGTGCAGGTGGCCCCTGATGAGAGACACCAAATGATTCTAGCCTGGAAACCCGCAAGCTCCTATTTGCTGGAATAGAGACTGGATTAGAGAGGACACCCCAGTCAGTAGGCTTGAAGAGCCCTGACTCTGGATTAGACTGCCCCAGGGGCCCACACAAGAACTGCTATTGCTCACTTGAATGATAACTGGGTAAGCCTCTGTATCCAGGGTATTTGAAACCTTTCCCTCGCCTCCCAGCCCAAGTAGCCGAAATCACATATCCTTTCACTTAACCATGTGTCTGAGTGGTTATTGGGATTCTCCAGGGCTAGCACCTACAAGGCTTTGCTGCTGAAGCACCTACAGTCCTTGCTTCGGAGTTGCAGTACAACAGGCACACTACTAGCACCATAAGGGCTTGGTGTATTCCAGCACTGAGCAGTCCCAATAATTGCACGGTGTTAACCAATAAATATCCATACTGGGTGTTTTGCATAACAACAGATCCTGAGAATAGGAGATATGCAGGTAGACAGTCCCTAATTTAGCAAATCTCCTGCAGCTAATTGTTCCTTCTTGCATTAGGAAGTCTTGATTAAGACTGATAGATGCACAAGTCAGAGTAAAAAAGAGGTCTGATTTACAGCATTACACTGGAGGTAACTGATTACAAAGGTCTTGCAATGAAAGATGCTCATTAAACAGAACTGCTGGTCTTCGGGCTTTCTACTGCTGACTGACTGCGTAATGAGTTAATCATTTACTGGAGATACAAATGTATCCAACAGATGGTATCTGAACTTTATCAGTATGAATGTAAACTCAAGCAAAACTTCCCCGCTTAGGATTTACTTCACATCCCATTTCCACCATTCTCACAGTATAAGTCACAAAACCTTTGCATTAATTTCTAGCACAATACAGTGAGCCTGCACATATTTTTTAGTTAGGAAATTTGCAGAGTGATTCTTTTTCACACAGAAGATAAGGGCTTAACAATGCCATATATATATTTCCAAATGGCATTACTAATATTATGACATTAATACCAAAACTTTTCTTGAAGGCTGGCCATAGCATATTATCTGACACAAATTTCCATATTCTCAAAATGACAATTTAATTCTATAAATGAAATCAAAATGTTATATTGGAGGCATTTCTGATGGTCTGCAACTTTACTAAAAACACCTGCTTAATTTATTGTTATTCCCTCTAAGATCCATCATAATGGTCTATAAAAGAGATGGAGGAAGACCAAACTTTCTGACATTAGGTTTACAGAGTGATGGCAGCTATTAGTACCTTGACAATGACATTAACAACTTATCAAGCAGATACTAAAATGGTACAGAACTACCATAAAATGAACACTAAATCCACATGAAATTTATCAGTGGAGTAAGTCAACTTATTTTTTTCCTGCTAGCAGTTTCTATACTACCATACACTAAATAACAACCCATAAAACTATAACTCATTTCAGTATCTACACAGAAGAGAACTGATCAATGACAGGTTTATAGGACTAAATTAAAAATGAATACAGCTGGGTTTTTTCTATATATGCTCCCTTCATCAAGCTAGTTTCCTTTGTGATTTTGATTGAACATGGCTATCACTTTTATTTCAATACTGCACAACCCGCTATAACTTAAATCTTCTAAACATGTTCATTACAGCAGTCAAATATAAAATAAAAAGACCTGTCATATACTCAGTCCCACATTTCCCATTGCCTTGCACCTCATTTAGTCAATTACACCACTGTATGGTGAGTGCAACATGGGTGTAAAATTCCACCACTTTGATTGAGAAAATGATTTCACATGGTACTGTGCAACTGAGAGTGAGGTCTTATGGACATAAAAACATATAGAGCCAAATTATGGGCAAATACTCCATGATAATATATCACAGGGATATATATTATAATCACAAATGGTAGCATTAGAAGCGGGCTTTTGAGCCAATGAGTCTAGCAATCTGCATCAAGCAGAAGGGGTTCCACACCCTGTAGATCACCTTGGTTGAATATTGTTACTGAGCTTTAACTCTCCCTCTGACCTCAGCTCCCCCCTTCCTGTATTATTCTTCCTTCAGTCCCTACACACCTTCTTCCAATTCTCAAGTCCATCTGGAAAGGCCCTTTCCCTAGTGCTCAGTAAGCCAAGACTTGCTTATCTGGGTCTTGCTTTACCCTGTGTTCAGCCTGTGTGCAAGAAGGAAATGAGACGTGTGATAGGCAGAGGGGAAAGCAGCCCCTAATGGTGGGATACCAGAATAGGACGGACTTTCAGTGATCTCTGATAGAAGCTCTGGCTTGACAGGCTGAGAGGACTGAGTGGGGAGACACCTAAGGCTGATCCAAAGTCCATTGTAATTATTAGAAAGGCTCCAATAGATTTCTTTGGTTCAGGCCCTTAGTAACAAACAAAAGGTGATACTGTTGGGGTTCTGGGGCGGGGACTAGAATCCTCCCCAGTACATACTAATAGATTAGTAATGTAATTTTTAAAGGGTTCATAAGTATGTCTGTGGGTCAGAGGTAATCTTACTGGAATGTGTAAGGTGAATTTTCATGTCTCTATTGTCAAATAACTATGACGTACAAGGGGAACAGAATATTTATGTAAATTATTTTAACGGGTCATTTGCAGATTTTTATTAATTAATTTTATTGTAATACTTAGGGGCTAGTTTCTAATACCTTTACTAACAATTAATAATACTTTTCTCCTAGAATTGTCCCATTGAAATTAATGATTCTGTCTGCATAATAAGATGTTACTCAGTGAGAGTAGGGGTGTCAAAATCTGTTTATAGAGCTTTTGGTTTGGTTGTTGTCGGGTTTTGTTTGTTTGTTTTTGTAATGTTAATGACGTAGTTATGTACTTTTCAAAATGGTTACATGAGTTACTGATTATTCACCATCCTTTACTGTTGATTTGCAAAGTTTTTTGATTGGAAATATTTATATTACATTTTCCATATATCTTTATTTCCACTACATATATACAATCTATTGTCTTGCCTCTTTCCTCCCCATTCCTATGTATAACCAAGTCTTAAACAGAAAAACAAAAACAAAATGCAAATTACTACAAACAAGAGCAGGAAATTTAGGGGATAAGATGAATGCCAAGAAAAAGATACAGTGGGAGGAATTAAAATTCACTGTAAACAACTAAAAGGTCAAATTCAAATTGGTATTCCTTTGTTTTACTTATCAAAAAATCTGTGTGATTTTCCCAAAATGTCTAAGATAAATGGGGAACCTCATGAAATAATGTGCCCCTATACATATTCAGTTAAATAATGAACCCATATACTAAATGCACTGCTACACAAGGGAGAGAAGAAAAACTTGTTGAGTCACAGATGAAAGATGTTTTTGAATGTCAGAACAAAAAAAATAATGACCTATAAAAAAGATAAAGAAAATCTGCCTTAAGAGAGGTCTTTTATCCTTATCTTGGAAAAAAACAAAAAAACGCTTGCCCTGTTTTCCCCTGAGGTGACTCAATTTTAAGATAGAAATCTTCAAGGATATATTATCTATTATGGGAGAAAGTTAGTGTTCTGATTTAGTTAGGAAACTAAAAGTTATGGAGATAAACAAGATTCTTAGAATTGAATTTGAACAAACTCTATCAGGATGGCTTCTAACTTTTTGTAACAAAGTGACTGCCATGTCAGAACAGAGCAATGGTTGTCCAGGTAGTTCAGTATCATGTTTCTAATAGTGGCTATGCAAATCCAATGTGTAAGATGTAAGAGCATACCTTTTTGTTAAATATTGTATCATGGAGTGAGATTTTTTTGTGATGCCAGCTGGCGATCAACTGTGATAGTCTTAGAATTTTTACCTTAGCTAGAGTAACTGCAGACATTGTTCTTATTCCATAAGGATCTATATTTTAGCTTCCAGTACAAATGTTAGACTTTTACCTTCATGCCTGTCTTTCATACTGTCCAACTTTAACTTGGGCACCTTTCAAAAATTGATAGGAAGCATTAAAGTCTTCCAAAGTTCCGAAGTATGGGAACATTTTTTGGCCCTGATTCAGCAAAGCACTTTCAATGATTTCAATGGGACTAGCATACTTAAAATTAAGTACATGGTTAAGTGCTTTGCTGAACTTGAGTTTTAAAGAGATACATTTGAAATGCCATGTATCCAAATGATGTTAGGCAGTTAGCTGTGTCTAATAGGAAGCAGACAATGAAAGACTTTTAATAATGAAGTACAAGTAATCCTGTTCTTCTGAAACCAGCTACCACTCGGTTTAAACCAGAAAAATTGTTCACATGTGTGTGCATTTATTGGTTCACGTACAACTGATGATTTTGCCGCACCCAATTTTAATGGACTTTGGGCAAGTGAAATCAAAGGGACAATAGGCAAACCTTTTTCAAATTTTAATAAATAAATAGCATTCTTCATCTCTAAAATAGAAGGAAAGATAGTCTTTTGCTTACAGTAGAGGGTTGGGAGTCAGGTGATCTGGGCTCTAGCACCAGTTGTGCCACAGATTTTGTGTGACTTTGAGCAAAAAACTTAAGCCTTTCTGTGCCACAGTTTCCCCATCTATAAAATGGGAATAATTATTACCTACATTTTAGGCAAGTGTCGAGGTTAAGTTAATTAATATCAGTACAGTGCTTTGAGATCTGCAGATGGAAGATACTGTTTCAAAAAATTAAACAAATAACTCCAAATATAACTTTGAATTCAGTGATTTTTTTTAGTAAATCATGTTTTTGTCATTGTTTTGTCATTGTTTTCTCTTTGCTTTTTATATAAGCCTAAAGAATCACACACACGACAGTGGCATAAGTTAAAGTGAGCCCTAGGATGATCTAATTCATTCTGAGGTTGTCACAGACAGGCCTACAAGTATGGGGAAACATAACTAGCTATCTGACAAGCCCCCGCAACTTCTGGAATTTGGATGCAGGGGAAAATCTGGCCTTATGTCTCATATTCCCCTGTCTGGGATGGTGCTGTGTCTTTGCTGTCCCAACATATGGCTGGGCTGAACTTTAAACAAGACATCAGAGTAGAAGGTTTTGATTTGACTAAAGAATCTTGAAAGTATAGAAGACTAGGGTCTCATCCCTGCTATTAAGGATCCTCACCCCTTCTCCAAGAGATTTACAAGCAGTACATTCACTTTAAAAGAAAGAATGGAATGGTTTAATATAGGGCAATAATCGCCATTTATACAACACTGTTTTTCACCATCAAGTACCATATCCTATATAGACTTAAAAGAAATAGATAACCTTCCTGTTTACGCTTAAGGGTAAAAATATGAAGTATTTTGTGTTAACAATTGTTTCCATGTTATCTATAGAAATATACAATAAAGTGTTGGCAACTTATGTGGCAAATCATGATTATATACCAATTATAGAATAAATTGATTATGAAAATCCATCTATTTCCTGTTCCTGTTGGACTTTTGTATCTACAGAGTTGTTATTTTTCACACTTAAAATTATAGCCACAATGAAAAGAACTCATTCGAATTCTAGAATTTTGCACCATGGACTCTGCAAAACTATTTCTGTAAAAATCTTGCAACAAATCCTGTAAGATCCAACTAAGTCCACCACAGGGAGTGAATTTTCATAAAGCTAAGACTATACTATATCGGTCAAACAGTGTTTCCCATAATTTTCAACAGTGATGATCACTGACAATTCTCCTCTGCAGTACCTGAAAGGGGGTACAATTACATCAAAGGGGAAACGAGTATAGAAGACATATTTTTTAAGTTATATTTTAAGCACTTAAAAAACTTGTCACTCAATATTGGTGACATTCTTAATGTATTAGCATTTCAGGATCTGGTTTCTTCTGTGGCATGCCAGACTCACAGCAGGATTAAGAATCCTCTGCCAGCAGTTCCCCACACAGGACATATGCAGAGGAAAGATGCATACAAAACAGACACACACTCTATTTTTTGTTCAGTACAAAAATTTATACTCCAATTACATGGGCAGTTTGTTGATTTTACTCACAAAGGCAGAAATGAAGCCATCCCACAGTTAATAAAAGCCTTCTTCACCTAAGCACAAAAAGCTAACTTTACCCTGTGCCACAAAGGTGTACAAATCAGTAAGTGGTGGTCAGAGAGGAAAGATACCTAGTTATGCATATTTAAGTTAGACGAGAAAGTTTCTCCAGATGAACCTATGCAAATGATTGCTGCCTGGGGCAGCTCTCTCTCATACACAGGCCATTTACATAGATTTCCAAGCTAATATTTAATCTAGTATTCAGTAAAACATCAGAAATTACTTTTGTCAACACCCAACATATCCTATGGGAGATCTGTTTCCTCTGAGCTGCAAATCAGACTCTTAAAACATTCTCCCCCACCAAATGAGGAGTGTGACCACTTTCACTGTCTATGTTGTGTTTTGTAGTATGGAAAATATTATTTTCAGTTTTAATCTTCTCGTGTAAAACTGATTTGCTTCTTTTATGTATTTATTATTCCTCCCTTTCATTTGTCATTGAAAAATGATGGATTACCATGAGCAGGAGAGGTTTTGTGGCTACAAGGAATAGAATGATATTGCAACAAATTTCTGTTGAGGAAGCAGCATGCAATATAATATTAATTTGATGGGAACATAGGAATTGCCATAGTAGATCAGACTAGTGGTTTATCTAGCCCTGTTCTGTCTCTGACAATGGCTAGTACTAGATGCTTCAGAGGAAGGTGCAAGAAACCCTGCAGAAGGCAGTTATAGAATAAACTGCCCACAGGAAGGCTTTCTACCTAACCTCCATTAGTTCGAGGGTGGCTTACACCCTGAAGGATGAGGTGTATTTCCCCCCCACAAAGTCATTTTTTAATCCTTCTGGATATTTTTGTCATACAGACATACATTTATAACATAAGCATCTAATCCTTTTGAGTCCTACTGACCTCTGGTTATCAATGATGTCTTATAGCAATGAGTTCCAGAGAATAATTGCATTGTGTAAGAGAGTATTTCCTTTATCAATTTTAAATTTGCCATCTTTCAATTTCATTGAATATCCCCTTGTTTTTGTATTATGAGGAAGGGTGAATAGAATTTGCTGATATACCTTTTCTGTACCATTCATTATTTTATATACATCATAGGCGTAGACAACTGGGTGCATGGAAGGGTTTGTACCTCTTCCCTTTTTGCTTCCACCCCTCTAATTGTAGGAATTGCATTAATAAATAACGGAAGCATTGAGTTAGGAACAGAAACTTGTTTATCTCACTTACTAAAGGTGGATAAATGTAATTTTGGCACAAAACCACTTACTAGAGCAATATTCAACTGCTGTTATTTAATTATTTTTTAACTCTAGCCCCCCACCCCAATAAAAAAAATGTTTATGCCCCTGTACATTCATCATACCCCTCTACTTCATCTCTTCTCTAATGTGATCAGTTCCAATCTGGTCGGTATTTCTTCATATGAAAGCTTTTCTGTACGGCTGAACATTCTCATCACCAATCTCTGAAATCCCTCTAGTTTTGCTCTATCTTTTCTGAGATAGGATGATCAGAACACACAGGGCAATGGACAGACTTGACGGGTCTGTATGGGAAGACTTAGAGGTTCCCACCCTCCATTAGTCTTGGGGTCACACCTTGAGTAAGTGTGAGTAACCCCTAAACCTCCCTGCAAGGGTCACAGTGAAGTCTTCATTGGCAGATGATGAGGAAAAACACATTACTGTCAACAGAGAGGTCGGTGATGAAGTGTATGCCTTGTGATGGCATATAAGGGCAACCTGCATTATCTACACAGTAATTGGCCAATCACTACACCATTGGGCAGATGAAGCTCTTTAGCTCAGGTCGGCAGCTCATCTAGGAGAAGCATAATTCAGAATACAAATCCTGCACCCACATCAGCTGCTGTGCTTGTGGCATCTGTTGCTCCAGTGCAGCAATAGCTGCTTGTGGGAGAGAGTGGGAAAGGCTCTGCACAAACCTCTCTCACTTAAATCCATTCACAGGGCAGGTTATTCAGCCAACATACTCATTTAACACATTTAACTCAATCAACTTGCCAGACTCCTGTGGCGATGGGGACAGGCAGAAGATGCTGCTGGCAATCCTTAGTCACATGCAGGTGGCCTTAGGGTGATGGTTGTTCTCCAGAGATCAGGGCAGATATGGAACTCTTATTCTCCTTACGTGACAGAACAGGCATTTTTAGGCACAGCGCTGCTCTCCCCAGTCCAGGGAAAGGACTGAAAAGAAACCCTAAACGTAGCCTTACCTTTCTGCACCTGTCAGGTTACCACTCCTGGCTGGTCGTCCAACTCAGTGGTCGAAATAAAACAAAGACTCACAGACTGACACTGGGTTATGGAATGTCAGAGCTCTTCTTGACAATGACCAAAAACCAGAATGTAGAACAGCCCTTATTGCCAAAACACAGAAGAGGTATAACATAGACATTGCTGCACTCAGTGAAACCAGACTCGCTGATGAGTCCCACCTTGAGGAAGTAGGAGCAGGCTACACCTACTACTGGATTGGAAAGGACAAGGATGAGCCAAGATGGTCAGGGGTAGGGTTTGCCATACAGTTTGACATTGCCCACAAGCTTGACTCGTTCTCCAAGGGAGTCAATGACCAACTTATGATGCTCCACATAAACTTATCCAGGGACCGGTAAGACACCATTAGCAGTGTCTATGCGCTGACAATGACTCATATAGGCGAAGTCATACAGACAAGGAGTTTTATGAAGATCTCAGTAGGGTCTTTAGAGGTGTGCCAAACCAGGACAAACTCATTGTCCTTGGAGACTTTAGTGCTTGTGTGGGAGCCAACTCTGACACATGGAGCAGGGTGCTAGGCCACCACGGCATTGGAAGGTCAAACTCTAATGGCCGACTGCTTCTCTCCAAGTGTGCCGAGTTCAATCTCACGATTACCAACACAGTCTTCCAACATGCCTCCAAATATAAAACAACATGGATGCATCCCAGGTCAAAACAGTGGCAAATGCTGGACTATGTAATTGTACAGTCTAGAGACATTAAAGATGTGCATATCACCTGCTCTTTGAGAGGCGCCGAATGTTAGTCAGACCATATGCTTGTGAGAAGCATCATGTTGCTACTGTTCTCACCAAAGTGCTCAAGAAGATGCCTCAAACTACCAAAGAAGATCAATGTGGCTGCCATGAAAGACCCCAGTAAACAGGCGAAGTTGTAACAGACACTGGAGACTGCATTAGATGATGTCCCAGAGAACTCCACTGACATTGAGGCAACCTGGCAGAAGCTCAGAGATGTTACATATAACATGGTATCCAAGGTTCTTGGATTTTTAAGGTGGAAACACCAAGACCGGTTTGATGAGAATGACCCTGAGATAGACTGTCTACTGGAGACCATGCACAGAACATGCAAGTCCTTCATCTTGAACAAGAGAACAGCAATGAAGGAGGACAGGAACCGTCAGACCAAACGAACACTGCAAACCTGATTATGGCTAATGAAGAACCACTGGTAGAAGCAGAAGGCTGCAGAACTGCAGGAAGCAGCTGACAAGCATGACATGAAGACCTTCTACAAAGGTCTCTGTGCTGTGCACGGCCCCAAATCCAGTGGCACAGCCCTGTCCTTACAGCAGATGGTAATTAGCTGCTTAAAGGCAAAGGTGATATTCTCTTTCGCTGGGTAGAGCACATTGATAGTCTCCTGAACTGTCAATCCACTATGTCTTCTGAAGCATCCTATCCTGGAGGAGCTGTCCATGGATTCTTCTTTAGGTGAGGTTACTAATGCCATCAAGCAGCTGTCCCTGGGCAAGTCTCCAGGCCCTGATGGCATTCCACCTGAAGTGTACAAATGTGGAGGTGCCCACCTTGTCAGGAAACTCACCAGCCTTTTCAAATCTATATGGGAACAGGATACCATGACCTATGAGTATAAGTATGCTTTCATAGCCCATTAACACAAAAGGAAGGGAAGCATATCTAGGTATGACAACCATTGCAGAATCTCACTACTGTCTATAGCGGGGAAGATACTTGTGTGGGTTTTCCCCAATAGCCTTATTTCTCACCTAGTGCACTCGGTGTACCCAGAGCCAGAGTGTGGCTTTCATGCTGGCCATGGCACCATAGACCTGATATTTGCAGCCCGACAAATACAAGAGGATGCTTGTGAACAGAACAAGGACCTGTATATGGTGTTTGTTAACCTGTCCAAGCCCTTCGACACAGTGAATTGTGAGGGCCTATGGAAACTCCTACATAAATTTGGCTGCCCAGAGAAGATGATTGTTGTCATTCGCTCATTTCATGATGGCATGATGGCTAGGGTGATGGAGCATTGTGACTTACCAGAAGCCTTCCCTGTCACCAATGACACCAAACAAGGACACATAATGACTTCTGGCCTCTCTGCCATTGTCTTCTCAGCCAGGCTCTTTTTCACATTCCAGGACTTTGACGGAAGCATACACATCTGGTTTAGATTGGAAGGGGTTCATTTCAATCTACAGTAACAGAGGGCCTGCATCAAGGTAACTGAACAGCTCATAAGAAAGCTCCTGTTTGCTGATGACTGTGTGCTCATTGTTGAACACACACTCAAGGACATGCAGCTTATCATGGATCACTGTGCCTATGCCTCAAAATGCTTCAGTTTCTCAATCAGCCTGAAAAAGACAGAGGTCATGTAACAGCCAGCACCAGATCACCAGTCTCACAAACACCATGACCCCATCATCACAACTGGCAACACATCCCTAACTCAGTCAGGAAATTCTGCTACCCGAGTAGCATACTTTCCAGCAGTGCCATGTTGGATGATGAGGTCATTCAGCACTTGGCAAAGTCCAGCTTGGCATTTGTCAGGCTCACCCACAGACTCTGGAGGGAATGTGGAGTCTGCCTCAGAACCAGGATAAAAATGTACAGTCCTGTTGTACTCCCATCACTCCTTTATGGCTGTGAGACATGGATGCTCTACCGAAACCACATCAAACAGCTGGAGAGCTTTCACCTTCGCTGCCTAAGATCTATCTGCAACATCAAGCGGCAGGACAGGATCCCCAACACTGAAGTCCTTGAGAGGTGCCAAATCCCTGGCATCGCGAGTATGCTCATCAGGGTTCAACTTCGCTGAGTCAGACACGTGGTCCACATGGAGGCTTCCTGTATACCGAAAGCAATGTTCTACAGCCACTTTGGACAAGAACTTGCTCTAAGGGCTAACCCATCCTCAAATATAAAAACACCTTGAAGGCCAACCCGAAAGCACTCAAGACAGACATTAAAACCTGGCAAATTTAGGGGGAAGGGATAGCTCAGTGGTTTGAGCATTGGCCTGCTAAACCGACGGTTGTGAGTTCAATCCTTGAGGGGGCCACTTGGGGATCTAGGGCAAAATCAGTACTTGGTCCTGCTAATGAAGGCAGGGGGCTGGACTCAATGACCTTTCAAGGTCCCTTCCAGTTCTAGGAGATAGGATATCTCCATTAATTTATATTTTTTATTTTTAATTTAAATTATTGCACTGGACAAACCCAGATGGAGACATCTGTGCCAGGAGGCCACGAACACTTTTGAGGAGTGGTCTCTGCAGGAGAAGAGATCACATTGTAAGACCAACACCTCAAACCTTCTCCCAAAACAACTACTACACTTGCAAGACAAGCAACCAGATTTGCAAATCCAGGATTGGGCTTGCTTCCCAAGTGAAGCCACAACAAAAAATAAACCCAGAACTCAAGTCAACACTAGCTGAAACTCATCTGTTGAAGCGACGGGAGATTCCAGGGTCAGAACACAATCTTTCAGGTCAGGGCATACCATTAATTTATATAATGGCAACATAATATTTCAGTAAAACTTCAATAAGATGCTAAGATGCTATGATGAGAAATACAGTGTAAATAATTAGACAGATAAGTGATATAGTAAGGGTGCAATATTGATCTATTGCACACATTTGCCTCTTCAAACTCTCGACACCTCACATTCCTGCATTTTGAAGCATATTTATTTTTTCTGTTTGTTTACATATGCATTAGACAAGGGGTGGGCAAACTATGGCCCGCGGGCCGGATCTGGCCCCTCAGGGCTTTGGATCAGGCCCACGGAATTGCCATCCCCGTGGTGCCGCAGGTTCCGTGCTGCTCCGGGAAGTGGCCGGCACCACGTCCCTGCTTCCCCTGGGGGAGGTGGGGGGGGCCAGAGGGCGCCACACGCTGCCCTGACCTGTGTGTTTCACACCCGAAGCTCCCATTGGCCCCGGTTTCCCATTCCGGGCCACCCCGGAGCTGCTCCAGGTAAGCGGCGCTGGGCCGGAGCCCGCACCCTGCACCCCTCCTGCACCCCGACCCCCTGCCCTGAGCCCCCTGCCATCCCCTGCACCCCTCCTGCACCCCAACCCCCTGCCCTGAGCCACCTCGTACACCCCGCACCCCTCCTCTGCCCCAACCCCTTACCCTGAGCCCCTTCCTGCACACCGCCCCCCCTCCCACACCCCGCACTCCCTCCCACACCCCAACCCCCTGCCCAGCCCTACATTCATGGCCCTGCATGCAATTTTCCCACCCAGATGTGGCCCTCAGACCAAAAAGTTTGCCCACCCCTGCATTAGACACACAAAATGCAATCCTGTACCACATAATAATTCTACAAGAATATTTCAGAACATCTACATACATAATTTCTTTTATTGATTTAAGCCCTTACAGTCTATTTCATGTATTAAAAAAATAGGTCAGACTGCTATAGTACCAGTCAATGTCATTTAATAAAAATCCATGGCAGAGGATTGATCTTATTGAGCTTATATCTGATTCTTAGTGCGTCAACTTCAGCCCTCTTTGCTCTGAAAGATATTTTTATGCCTACCTTTATACCAGATGGGCTTCCAAGTATTTAATGAGAGATGAGAGAAAAATTACTTTATATTAAGTTGGGAAGAGGGGAAGCAGACTAATATCTAAACAGAAAAAACAAGGTACAGAAATAATGAATTTGCCTGAACCAATCTCCAGTTTCATGACCTCATCATGTAGGAGCTGCCTATCAATTTTGCAACAAGCAATAAATATTAAAATGAATTTTTTTTGCATCTTATCAAAAGCTCCTGACATGAGTTGTTTTCACAAGTTTTCTCCTGTAAGCACTGAACGCCTCTTCATCAATCTTTTATCAAAAGCAATCTTGTTCTGATTTCTCTCTTATCACAAAAGCTTCTCTCTTTCCCCTACCTTTTTCTTGGTGAAAGGTACATGAATATCATTTTACACTCCACTGTAGCTGCATCTCCATCGATCGGGAAATAAAAAGTAGGTCTGAAGAACGTGTCATGACCCTGCAGAGCTCCAAACAACAGAAACACATGTAATGATTCCACTGTGCCAGATACAGTGACAAAGGAGGGAAGCATGTGTGCATGTCTACACGAATGTGTTTGCATTTCATTTTTTCAAGCAATGCTTCTATTACAGAACATTTCCAAGAGGAGAAACAAGAGATTTCACAGTGGACTCAATTTCCTGATACCTCTCTGACATGATCATCAAGCTTGAAAGAGAATAAACATTTATCAAAGCACCCATAAAATACAGTGCTGAGGTTGTCATCCTTGCTTGCTTGACCTCCTTGAACCCATAGTGTGTTCTGAGTTTTTCAGTCTGAAGTTTCATTTTATATTTACCCAGGCTGGTAGGGAGAAAAAAAGTAAAAATATTCTAAAAGTATATTATGTGTCCTAACCAGCTACAGCTGGAACAGAATACACTGCAGCTGAGCTTTTAAAGCTTCTGGGACCAGGGCCGCCCAGAGGGGGGGGGCAAGTGGGGCAATTTGCCCCAGGCCCCGGGGCCCGCAGGGGCCCCCAGGAGAGTTTTTCAGGGCCCCTGGAGCGGGGTCCTTCACTCGCTCCTGGGGCCCCAGAAAACTGTCGCGGGGCCCAGGCCCCCGGAGCGTCTTCCGCTCCAGGTCTTCAGCGGCAGTTCGGCGGCGGCAGGGGGTCCTTCCACTCCGGGACCCGCCGCTGAAGTGCCGGGTCTTCAGCGGCAATTCGGCGGCGGGGGCCCCCCACCGCCGAAGACCCCAGGCCCCCTGAATCCTCTGGCCGGCCCTGTCTGTGACAGATCCTCAGCTTGTGTAAATCAGGGCCATTCCACTGACTTCAGTGGAGCTATACCAATTTACATCAGTTGAGGATCTGGCCTCCATGTGCAAATGGGTAACACATTGAACTAGTTCCAATGTACCTCAGTATTTGGGGCCTTATAATTGTTGAGGTAGACAGATCTTGAAAAGATACACATGTGATAACATTTTATACCAATAATTATATGGAAAAGGGTTTTCTTTTAATTTAACTAATCCTTTCAGGGTGAAATTCACACAGATCCAGTGAAGCGGCGCAACATCCTCGCCATTGCTTCAGCCATGAGTGGGGTTTGCCTGGGAAAAGTGTTAGGGTATAATCAGAATAGCCACGTGGAAAGTCTCTTCACATCCCATGTATCACAGGAAGAGGCATCTGTAAAGCATGCCAGGAAGAGGTCACTGGATCCTTGTTTACATGCATTCAGTGGCACATACCTCTAACCATCTGATGCAGTGGCCATTTCTAGCCCAGGCTGAAATAGCAGACCCCTAGCCCACCTCTTGCTTAGGTTCCTACAAAAAGGCCAATAATTATTACCCAGGCTATGTACAAAGAGGGCTGAATTTTACATTGGAATTCAAATATATCACCATCATGGAAATGTTGTCACTGTTTCCATTATAAATACCCATTTTTAGGAGATAATTTAGGAACGTACGATTTGCCATACTGCATCAGACAATTCAAATCTTAAACTGGGAACTCTTCAGGGCAAGGATTGTTGGACTTCTGTATTTGTAAGGTTTCTAGCATAATTGAGCCCAAACCCAGATTGGGGCCTTTGGACACTACAGTAACAATAATAGATAATAATAGTAATAATACTAATTATAATAAATAAATCCAGTATCTGAACTTTAGCAGTGGCCAATACATAATGTCTGAGAGAGCTGCAATATCCCCATAACGAACTTAGTGGGCAAATGCAACCCAAGAACTGGACATCACTCACTAGGGAGTACAGCTGAGGGATGCACAAAATCAGTACATCAGTTCACAGCAGCCTTCCCCAGGCAGGGCTCCAGTGGAGCCCTGGCTGTAGCCTAAAGCAGCCTCCATAGCAGAAGTAATTTCAGGATCAATCTCCCTAGGGTGCAGAGGATCAGTTTTCAGAGGGAGGAAAGTTACCTTTTCATGCAACAGATTCAGTGAATCTGGGCCCTAATTTCTTATTCCTGGCTCTTCTACAGACTTTTTGGGTGATCTTGAGCAAGTTATTTATTTTCACTGTGCCTCGGTTTTCTTGTGGAGTGTTCTGAGGCTTAATTCATTGATTGTACAGTGTTCTGAGTCCTCATATGGAAGGTGCTATATTAGTGCAAAGTATTATTAGTATTACATGTGACAAATTACAGTTGCTATAAAATACAAATAATACTTCGTACTTATATAGCACCTTACATCCAAGGATCCCATAGCACTTGCCAAGAAAAAGTAAGTATAATTATACCTTTTTTTTTTTTTTTTTATACAGATGGATGCATTGAGGCAGAGAAAAGCTAAGGGACTTGCATCAAGGTCTTTCAGCAGGTCATTGGCAGATCTGGGGACAGAAGCCAGATACTTTGTCTCCTATTATGCTATTTATGCTTATCCTTGTTGTTTTATAATGCGGTTTATATATTTTATAGGATGACCACAAGGAAGATTGTGGCATTTGATAATTGAATTTTCCCAGTGTTAGTCACTGTTGATAAGGAAGAAAGGGAATCTATTCCTTGTAGGAAATGCCTAACATAAGGTAAACACACATTGAGAAAGCATGTAACTTGAGCTAGACATACCCCTGTTAAGCCTGATGAAAAAAGGCAAAAAATGTACTAACATTTTTGGATGTCTAGACAGATGACAATATATGAGATCCTTTCTCATTTGAAGGTTTAAGTAAAAGTCTGGGTATTACGTTAAGGCCCAAAACTAAAGTCTTTCATCCCTTCCTGAGGCAAAGCTCTCATTGCTTTTCCTTTTGATTTTCTCTTAGCAACTTGACTTTAATGGCAAGTTTACCTATGAACGAGGAAGGACTCCACGATTTGACCTTAGGCAATAAGTACTGGTTGGTTTTAACAAACCCATGTCTTGGATAACCTGAAGAAAGGAGAATCAGTTACTAAAGCACTTTAACTTTCCTAGTTTTCTCACTGAGCATAGTAAATAAAAGAAATGCTGTTTCCCGTGACATCTGTTTCAAAACACAGCACGTAAGAACAGAATGGCTGTATTTTTTTTAATAATGATTTTTAAATTACTGCAAGATCCAAAAATTGTACAGTACCTGATTTCAGGGAGCCTTTGTTTTTTAAACTGATGGTAAAAAGATAACCAATCATTTTGCATAGAGCAGGGTGTAACCTAATGGTCTTATCTTGGAGTCCGTGTATAATAATTGCCTGTGGTGAGTGGAGTCCACAAAACTGAGCAGGCATGATGACACCTTTTTGAGAAGATGAGAACATTTGCCAACTTACTATCACTTCAGAATTTGAATATACAGATATGGGCAGGAAATTATAATGGCTTCTTCAGATTCTCTAATGGGCATTTCAGCCTGAAAGAGAGACATCTATGGGGAGGAGTATTTGCATATGTTTTTTGTCCCAACCCAATCGTCTCAAGTAATTCCAACTCCCAAGGTATGCACCATGAGTGCATACAGAAGTCAGAACATGCAGTAGGAAGGTACACTACAAACAAGTGAGGCAATTACAGTTTGTAATGATGACCAGTGAAACTGGACAGAAATAAAGAATGAGAACACTCTTCTCATCTGCTAGAACTCAGTAAACTAATTCATGTCACTGACAATGTAAAATAAGTTTGGTATGTTCACGTCTGTTATATTTTCATGGTATTATACAGGTTTCTGTGCTACCATAAATGGAAATGAATTTAATGGAAAGAGATCACTGTGATCAAATAGTCTGACCTCCTGTATGTGACGTTGCACTCCATATGTTTATGGAAATATGCTTATGAGTGTAAATATAATGTAACTGGAATATGCTTTATGCAAAAGGTCTCTTGTAAGGTATCATTACAAAGCATATAATCCACTGAGTATGCTCATCCTATTTGTATGAATGTATCATTCTTGTATCTGAAGCTAGAAAGATGAAGTATTACTCTGAAGTCCTATTGTAACTATGCAAAGTGTGGGCCATTAATGGTGGGGATAAATCATAGCCCCTCACTTAATATGGATATTGTGAACATATATTTCTTAATGTGTGTGTAGCACTCAGATACTATGGTGACCATTGCAGAACAGCCCATAAGGAAATTAATAAATCTATATTCAGAGCAGGGTTTGAATAGTGTGCAATAAATAAGGCCTAGGGCCATACATTGAACAACAAGGAAAAAACAAGACATTGAACAGATGCTTAAGTGAGCACCATAAATTCTGTACTCTGACTGAGGCAAGTGACCTGTGGAAAAATATTATGTGATGATGTAATTAAAGAATGTATCATAAAGAAAACAAAGAAGGGGAATGAATTAAGGTTTTACTGGCAACCTTAATTCTGGTATTTCCCAACTCTTTCGTGCTTGACTTTGCAACCTTAATAATGTCCCTTTCACATAGTTTTTTATATATATAATATTAGTGTTTCTCTCCACCTTGGGACAAGCAAAAATATATGCATTGTTACTGTCACCTACTAGTAAAAGCATATGAGAAATAGTTAAAAGAGGTCTAAGAAGAGGTTTCTGTTCTTGTGTTCTAAATATTACAGAGGGAGCTTGTAAGGCTGGAGAGCAAAGCTTTGTGTCTGAATGGTTCAAGTTAACTGGATGTGGAACAATGTGTGTAATGGAAAAAGAAAAATATTTATCAGACTTTAAAAATACACATGCAAACTTTGAGCATTCTACTCCACCTAGGTTCTTATCCACGTTCATAACTGTACTATCTAAGGCCCCACCCCTCCACCAGGTTTAAATAATCTACATGATTTGTTTACTCAGAGCTCTAATTTTCCACTTTTCTCTCTCTTTCCCCTGGCCAAAGGCTAGATAGCATTTGTTAGGATTTATTCTTCATGTCCTTTTTTTGGTTCTTCTCTCCTGTATTACCTCCCAGCACAGGTAAACAGAGCTCTGCTTGAACTAGTGTGGTCATGGCAGTTCGGGCTACCCACCCGAGTACAATCCCGCCCAGCTCCCTTGGTACGTACTTGGGCACCTTACCTGAGCTGCTGAGGCTGCAATGCTAACTTTAGCACACTAGCTTGAGCAGAGCTAATGTGGATCTATCTACCTGTGCTGGGAAGCAGCCTCCCAGCTACTGTACAGGTGTACCCTGACAGCAGGCAGGGTAGGATTTTTTTTTCAGGTGGACATGAGGGATGGAGCAAAATCCTATTTATAGGAGAACCATATCAAAAAGACAGGTCTCGCGCTTTGCCCTGAAAGTATCCAGTTTAGTTGCCATCTGCACATTAGGACTGAAGAGACTATCTCCCGCTTGTGCTAATTTCACCCTGTCTGAAAAAAGTGTTATCTTCCTTGAGGATCATAGCTGCCTCAGGAGACTGTAAGTATAGAGAGATAGGTTGGTCCTAGCCCATTGAGACCCCTGTCGATCAAGACTGGGACTTAGAACTAGATGTAGTATTTAATAGATGGTCATGTCTGAAACTGATTATTACAGCATTATCTGTATTACTCAATATGCCGAGTAGATAACTTTTCTTTTCAAAAATCATTCACAACATCCTGCAGTGTTTCTAGTGTCAGAAGAAACTACCCTTAACAGAGAGATAAGAAAAATCTATTTGTTTTTTGGTGTGCATATATAAAGGGAAGTGGAGGTAGATGACATGTACAAATACACATCACAAAATGTATTAAAAGCAGAAAGGGTCATGTATCTACGAATGCAAAGTAAACAACAAAGACAGTAGAGATGAAGCTGAACTAAGTCTCTGGAGGTGAACACCACTGAACTTTAGGGAGATATAATCTGGCTCTGAACTATGCAGCTAGATCCCACCTGTGAAAAACCACAAGAAATATTATTTGCAGTTGACTTTTTGAGAGCTTTGTGCAGGAAGGAATCCTAGGCACAGATTTTTCAATACCCAATAGTATAGCGACAGCAAAGTAGTAACTTATTCTCCACTCAAGCTAAAGAAGAAACACAGCAGGCCTGCTGTTGTTTGAAAGGTATTTCTAGGGACATTAGTCACTGATTGCACTTTGCATTATAACAGCTGGGTGTATTAATTTGTTATGTTAAGGGTTTGTTAGCTCTCTAATTATGACAGTGCCCCACAAAGTGACGTTCCAATGTACTTCTTATGAATGATGCAATGTATAATTGCATTTGGCTGTGCTCCCTGGGACTTTCTCAAAAGTGATGGGACATCTTATAGGTTTTAACCATAGTGGGTGAATTATTAATAAACAAAACAAGCTTAGAAGACTTGAGAGTGTCATGCCTCATGCTTTTCAAAGAGTACATCATGATTTTGGTGTCCACACAACTGCAATTATAATTATTAACTCACTGTTGCGATCCAGAGAGCAGCATATTCAGATGGGATCTGTTAACATCTGGAGCCATCGGGAAGTGCTGCAAATGGTGGTGGTGGTGGTGGTGGTGGTAGTGAAGGGGACAGTTATCTGGTATGTAACCTATCATTTAAATCAGCTTCTGTACCAGATGACTAGAAGATAGCTAATGTGATGCCAATTTTTTTTAAAGTTTCCAGAGGTGACCCCAGCAATTACAGGCTGGTAAGCCTAACTTCAGTACCAGGCAAATTGGTTGAAACAATAGTAAAGAACAGCATTCTCAGACACGGAGATGAACACGATTTGTTGGGGAAAAGTCAACATGGTTTTTGTAAAGGGAAATCATGCCTCACCAATCTACTAGAATTCTTTGAGGGGGTCAACAAGCAGGTGGACAAGGGGGATCTAGTGGATATAGTGTACTTAGATTTTCAGAAAGCCTTTGACAAGGTCCCTCACCAAAGGCTCTTAAGCAAAGTAAGCTGTCATGGGATAAGAGGGAAGGTCCTCTCACGGATCAGTAATTGGTAGAAATATAGGAAACAAAGGGTAGGAATAAATGGTCAGTTTTCAGAATGGAGAGAGATAAATAGTGGTGTCCCTCAGGGATCTGTGCTGGGACCGATACTGTTCAACAAATTCATAAATGATCTGGAAAAAGGGGTAAACAGTGAGATGGCAGATTTTGCAGATGATACAAAACTACTCAAGATAGTGAAGTCCAAAGCAGTCTCAAAGAGTTACAAAGGGATCTCAAAAAACTGGGTGACTGGGCAACAAAATGGCAGATGAAATTCAGTGTTGATAAATGCAAAGTAATGCACAATGGAAAACATAATCCCAACTATACATATAAAACAATGAAATTAGCTGTTACCACTCAAGAAAGAGATCTTGGAGTCATTGTCGATAGTTCTCTGAAAACATCCAGTTAATGTGAAGCAGCAGTCAAAAAAGATAACAGAATGTTGGAAAGGGATATATAATAAGACAGAAAATATATTGCCTCTATATAAATCCATGGTACGCCCACATCTTGAATACTGCATGCAGATGTGGTCGCCCCATCTCAAAAAAAGATATATTGGATTTGGAAAAGGTACAGAAAAGGGCAACAAAAATGATTAGGGGTATGGAACAGCTTCCATTTGAAGAGAGATTAATAAGACTGGGACTTTTCAGTTTGGAAGAGAGTGACTAAGGGGGGATATGATGGAAGTCTATAAAATCATGACTGGTGTGGAGAAAGTAAATAAGGAAGTGTTATTTACTCCTTCTCATAACACAAGAACTAGAGGTCACCAAACGAAATTAATAGGCAGCAGGTTTAAAACAAACAAAAGGAAGTATTTCTTCACACAATGCACAATTTTTAGAACTCTTTGCCAGAGGATGTTGTGAAGGCCAAGACTATAACAGGGTTAAAAAAAGAACTAGATAAGTTCATGGAGGATAAGTTCAATGACTTTAGCCAGGATGGGCAGGGATGCAAATCCATTCTCTGAAGTGTTCCTAGCTTCTGTTTGCCAGAAGCTGGGAATGGGCGACAGGGAATGGATCACTTGATGATTATCTGTTCTGTTCACTCCCTCTGAAGCACCTCACATTGACCACTGTCGGAAGACAGGATACTAGGCTAGATGGACCATTGGTGTGACCCAATACGGCCATCCCTATGTCCTTATGTTATACCCCACAGAGAAGCCAGGCAGTATTTGACATGGTTCTGTTCGGGAACGTCAGCTTTAACCTGAAGCCAGGGCTCCTACTAATGGAGGCTCTATTGGGATGTGCTGAATCAGCATATCTCTTGAGCTCCTTGATCATATCCCTTCCCCAGGTAGCACTACTCTCTTTTGGAGCTATGCATATTGGGTTTGCTGGTGGAGCTGTAATTGTTGGCACTTTGTCCTACTGCAACCACCCCATGCTCAAACTTTTTTTCTACCACTGGCCTTTTCTTCCACCACTAGGGACTAGCACTACTTGAGGCTGAATCAAGACTATTCTTTTAAATTACATTACTTTTTTATTTCTCCTTGTTTTAGTTCCTGGTAGTGATTAACATATATTTCTTTATTTGTTCTCCTTCACATGACCTGCTGTTTCTGAACTTCAAGGACAAATTCAGTCAGTCTCTATTATTATGACGCAAAATGTAATACTCTAAACAGCAATATCGAATAAAAAAAATTAGTGCAAGATATGGGGGGGGAGAGGGGGTCAGCAAAAGCAAAAAAATACTAATCAGTCCAAGTGTTGCATTAGCAGCTTTCTGAAACATCAATGTAGTTCCTGCATTGATTTAATATAGTGGGGAAAACCCCAAATAGCAAATAGGAAAATAGCTTTTCCTTATAATCACTGATTTAGACAATGACGTAGAAAGGTTGCTCAGGGCATCTCTACAGTCTGACTTGTGTCTTGGATAAGATATTAGTATGACAACAGGCAGGTTTCTAGTAGTTTGCATGTGCAGTCACCTAATTTTCACAAGCAATCACAGTAAGTGTTTGTACCACTAAGGAAAGGGCATAACTATATGCATGTATTTGCATGCATGTTTCAGAACCCATAAAAAAGGCCTCATTGTCCTGCTGTTTACATCAATGTAGTTCTGAATAAACTGGTATTATCCTGAAAGTAAAGAATTCAAACAGAAAAGAAGTCATTCTGGATCACCTCCTTACAAATAGGAAATAGATGATATTGAAAGGTGTACTGTTTATGTTATAAAGAAACTAGATGCTAATTTCCATTGGTTACTCGAATTCAAGAAATGGATTTGTTGAAATGACACTTGATCCTTTTTTAAAAGGCTAAGTTTGAGGCATTAAGAAATCTAGTAAGAGGGAGTATTAAAACGTGTAAAGAAGGCTGGAGCATCTGACACTCTAATTAAGACACAATAAACTTTAGTTACTGTGAAGAAAAAAAGAAATGTGTAAGAAGCAAGCAATACACAAATGCAAGAAGCCTGGGAAACAAGCAGGGAGAACTGGAAGTCCTAGCACAGTCAGGGAACTATGATGCGATTGGAATAACAGAGACTTGGTGGGATAACTCACATGACTGGAGTACTATCATGGATGGATATAAACTGTTCAGGAAGGACAGGCAGGGCAGAAAAGGTGGGGGAGTTGCGTTGTATGTAAGAGAGGAGTATGACTGCTCAGAGCTCCGGTATGAAACTGCAGAAAAACCTGAGTGTCTCTGGATAAAGTTGAGAAGTGTGAGCAACAAGGGTGATGTCGTGGTCGGAGTCTGCTACAGACCACCAGACCAGGGGGATGAGGTGGACGAGGCTTTCTTCTGGCAACTAGCAGAAGTTGCTAGATCGCAGGCCCTGGTTCTCATGGGAGACTTTAATCACCCTGATATCTGCTGGGAGAGCAATACAGCGGTGCACAGACAATCCAGGAAGTTTTTGGAAAGTGTAGGGGACAATTTCCTGGTGCAAGTGCTGGAGGAACCAACTAGGGGCAGAGCTTTTCTTGACCTGCTGCTCACAAACAGGGAAGAATTAGTAGGGGAAGCAAAAGTGGATGGGAACCTGGGAGGCAGTGACCATGAGATGGTCGAGTTCAGGATCCGGACACAAGGAAGAAAGGAGAGCAGCAGAATACGGACCCTGGACTTCAGAAAAGCAGACTTTGACTCCCTCAGGGAACAGATGGGCAGGATCCCCTGGGAGAATAACATGAAGGGCAAAGGGGTCCAGGAGAGCTGGCTGTATTTTAAAGAATCCTTATTGCGGTTGCAGGAACAAACCATCCCGATGTGTAGAAAGAATAGTAAATATGGCAGGCGACCAGCTTGGCTAAACAGTGAAATCCTTGCTAATCTTAAACGCAAAAAAGAAGCTTACAAGAAGTGGAAGATTGGACAAATGACCAGGGAGGAGTATAAAAATATTGCTCAGGCATGCAGGAGTGAAATCAGGAAGGCCAAATCACACTTGGAGTTGCAGCTAGCAAGAGATGTTAAGAGTAACAAGAAGGGTTTCTTCAGGTATGTTAGCAACAAGAAGAAAGTCAAGGAAAGTGTGGGCCCCTTACTGAATGAGGGAGGCAACCTAGTGACTGAGGATGTGGAAAAAGCTAATGTACTCAATGATTTTTTCCCCTCTGTCTTCACAAACAAGGTCAGCTCCCAGACTGCTGCACTGGGCAGCACAATATGGGGAGAAGGTGACCAGCCCTCTGTGGAGAAAGAAGTGGTTCGGGACTATTTAGAAAAACTGGATGTGCACAAGTCCATGGGGCCGGATGCGCTGCATCCGAGGGTGCTAAAGGAGTTGGCGGATGAGATTGCAGAGCCATTAGCCATTATTTTTGAAAACTCATGGCGATCGGGGGAGGTCCCGGATGACTGGAAAAAGGCTAATGTAGTGCCCATCTTTAAAAAAGGGAAGAAGGAGGATCCGGGGAACTACAGGCCAGTCAGCCTCACCTCAGTCCCTGGAAAAATCATGGAGCAGGTCCTCAAGGAATCAATTCTGAAGCACTTAGAGGAGAGGAAAGTGATCAGGAACAGTCAGCATGGATTCACCAAGGGGAAGTCGTGCCTGACTAACCTGATTGCCTTCTATGATGAGATAACTGGCTCTGTGGATGAGGGGAAAGCAGTGGATGTGTTATTCCTTGACTTTAGCAAAGCTTTTGATACGGTCTCCCACAGTATTCTTGCTGCCAAGTTAAAGAAGTATGGGCTGGATGAATGGACTGTAAGGTGGATAGAAAGCTGGCTAGATCATCGGGCTCAATGGGTAGTGATCAATGGCTCCATGTCTAGTTGGCAGCCAGTTTCAAGCGGAGTGCCCCAAGGGTCGGTCCTGGGGCCAGTTTTGTTTAATATCTTTATTAATGATCTGAAGGATGGTGTGGACTGCACTCTCAGCAAGTTTGCCGATGACACTAAACTAGGAGGCGTGGTAGATACACTAGAGGGTAGGGATCGGATACAGAGGGACCTAGACAAATTAGAGGATTGGGCCAAAAGAAACCTGATGAGGTTCAACAAGGACAAGTGCAGAGTCCTGCACCTAGGACGGAAGAATCCCATGCACAGCTACAGACTAGGAACCGAATGGCTAGGTAGCAGTTCTGCAGAAAAGGACCTAGGGGTCACAGTGGACGAGAAGCTGGATATGAGTCAACAGTGTGCTCTTGTTGCCAAGAAGGCTAACGGTATTTTGGGCTGTATAAGTAGGGGCATTGCCAGCAGATCGAGGGACGTGATCGTTCCCCTTTATTCGACATTGGTGAGGTCTCATCTGGAGTACTGTGTCCAGTTTTGGGCCCCACACTACAAGAAGGATGTGGGAAAATTGGAAAGAGTCCAGCGGAGGGCAACAAAAATGATTAGGGGTCTGGAGCGCATGACTTATGAGGAGAGGCTGAGGGAACTGGGATTGTTTAGTCTCCAGAAGAGAAGAATGAGGGGGGATTTGATAGCAGCCTTCAACTACCTGAAGGGGGGTTCCAAAGAGGATGGAACTCGGCTGTTCTCAATGGTGGCAGATGACAGAACAAGGAGCAATGGTCTCAAGTTGCAGTGGGGGAGGTCTAGGTTGGATATTAGGAAACACTATTTCACTAGGAGGGTGGTGAAGCACTGGAATGCGTTACCTAGGGAGGTGGTGGAGTCTCCTTCCTTGGAGGTTTTTAAGGCCCGCTTGACAAAGCCCTGGCTGGGATGATTTAGTTGGGAATTGGTCCTGCTTTGAGCAGGGGGTTGGACTAGATGACCTCCTGAGGTCCCTTCCAACCCTGATATTCTATGATTCTATTCTATGATTCTATGAATAGCTACATGTAGTTCACGAAAGCATACTCAAAGAGAGAAAGGATAAAAACAATAAATCTGTACTGCAAATGGAGAATTGGGGTGGTGAAAAGAGTAAACAGAAATATAAAAATGGATTTAAGGCTGGCAACACCATCAATAAAATTATCATGAACTGGCTTCTTGTTAGCTGCCTTAATGGAAAGAACAATGGTTATGGGAGCCAAACTACCATCATACCTCCAGAAGTGGTAACTCCAGGGTTGGTCATAAAGAAGGTGAATATTTGGGCCTAAACAGATTGACATTGACCCTGTAAAACTGAGTTTCAAATGTGTACACTTAGAAAAGGCTTTTGAAATTCAGTAAAAGTCAGTTCTACCAAGACAGCACAAACAGGAAACAACAAAATTACTTCTAGTTATGAGAAATATTTTAATTTCATACATTGCAAAAAGATTTATTTTTAACCTGTTCCTACCAACAGATGCAGTGCATACATGCATTGTGCAGGTTCATACAACATATACCAAAGCAATAACAGGCAGCTGTGTATTACAGGGCTCTAATTGCATTATTTGGCTCTGCTAACATCGTAAACAATGGGAATGCTGTAACACCGTTTTTATTTTATATATTGCATCCACTAGTGTTATATCCATGTCAGCACAGCCTCACCAAATTCTACCTTCTAAGGCCTCCCATCGACATAGCACTGTCTACACTGGGGGTTATGTTGATATAACTGCGTCACTCAGGGGTCTGGATTTTTCACACCCCTGAGAGATGTAGTTATACTGATGTAAGTTTGTAATGTGGACCTGGCCTAAACCACACACTTTCCCTATTGCTCTTCCTTCTCCTGATCTCAGTGCCTTACCTACTTCCCTCCTCTTGTTCCTTCAGTGTCACTGGTCTGGATTTTGCCACTTTGGCTCATTCATGCAATTCAGAGATGTGACATCACATCAAATAAATCTGATTGGTTGAACCTCCTAATTCATGGGGTAATGCCACATCCCAAATGGTAACATTTTGTTTATATCTACTTACTATACAGAGATGAGTCCATGATATTTCCCTCGCCTGCCAAAATTTGGTGATGTTCAGATTCATATGTTTGATTTGGCACACGATAAGGGTTAGGGTTAGGGGTTTAGTTGGAATATTCTGTTTCTGCACATCTTCAGAGTGCAGGGCAACATCACTCAGCTAGTAGGGCCCAGCAGCATCCAGAAATAGGGTGTACCAATTACTGGACATATTCAGTAGCTGTTTCTGAAGCTGTATGGGAAATTTTCATTGTAGACAAGTTGCCTGGCACATCACACCAAGGCCTGGTCTACACTGGGGGGGGTGAATCGATCTAAGATATGCAACTTCAGCTACAAGAATAGCGTAGCTGAAGTCAACATATCTTAGATCGACTTAGAATCACTTACTTCGCGTCCTCGCGGCACGGGATCGACGGCCGCGGCTCCCCCGTCGACTTTGCTTCCACCTCTCGCCGAGCTGGAGTTCAGCAGTCGACGGGAGAGCGATCAGGGATCGATTTATCACGTCTACACTACACGTGATAAATCTATCCCTGATAGATCAATCGCTACCCGCCGATCCAGCGGGTAGTGCAGACGTACCCCCAGTCATCCTCTGAGAGCTGAGCCAATCAAAGTATGGGGGGGAGGGGTTAGAGAGAATGTTATGAATACAAGACTCGGAGAAAGATCAGATCAATGCAGGACCAAGAGATGTAACTGCTTTGAGGGTGGAGTTCCAAGACTTGTACCATTCTGGATACAGGTTAATGCTATTACAACTTCACTTACTAGGGAAGTCCTCTTTTAGGATAATGTTTGGTTCACTGAGGTATGTTTTACAGACCTAGCAGGAAAGCTGGGAGGAGAGCATTTGTTATCCCTAGAGGCTACAATGCCTATGGAATTTACATTTCGCTATCAGCTAACTGGTTTAAACTGGGATTCTGTCTCAGTTTCAGAGACAACTGGGGCAAAGCTCAGTGAGGTGAAAGTCTGTAAATTCTTACCTGACTTAGCTGGGCTTATGGGAAAAACAGTGCTCTGTAGAATTAGAACCTTACAGAAAACCAGGGAATGCTTATTTTATATACTGATCTCAATTCCTGTACACTTTGGCTACAGATTTCTGTTTCTCCAAGACCTGAGATAACCAGTCAACCTATTAATGCAAGGGCTGTAATGCTGCTAGCTATAGAGATCCCCAGACTATTTGTTTGCTGACAGACTTCTGAGGTGTCAAGGACCGAGATGCTGACATTCACAAGCTATGAAGAGTCCAGGTAATACACATTACAGATTATGGCCACACTATACAGAGTGATAAATCATCTGAGAGAGGATCAGAAGAGAATGTGTTTATATATGTGTGCGAAACTACAGAATTATATTTGTCATACTGGAAACTTATATTTGAAATATGTAACAGCAAAAAATGGGGAAGTCTGTATAAGGAATTTCAGTAGTTACTGCCTAACAACTTTTTGTTTTAAAAGTTATTCATAGTATTCCAAATACTATTGATAAAGTATTCTGTGTGCATGAAATGTTTGTGTTACTCAGAAACTGTACAGTACTCCCTCTTTGAAGTTGACTGGGAACTATAACATCTAGTTATGAGGGTTTTACATACAATAGCCCTGACGTTTAATTGTGCAATGCTTTCTGAAAAGTCCTGAAAAGAGAGAACTCTGACCTGCGTCTCAGCAAGGAGTTAAGCTGAGATGTAGGAAGAAGAGGAGTATAATAGTTATTTAGAATATTGCCTCAGAATCCCTCCCTAACCCGTTATGTAGGCACCTGGGAGCTCTCTGACTGAGCTGAAAGATTTTGAAAAAATGCACAATTAAATATATCCAAATGCTAAATCTAACACTCAGGGGCATCATATGGATTTATGGCACTTTCTAGAAAACTTTCAGTCCACACACCAATTAATAGATTTCACTTTTCCATATATGGAAATTCTTCTTCTGTGACATTATAGTTCTTTAGTTCAATATATGATTTTTCCATTTAATAATGAATTTTAATGCATTTATTAATAATAAATAACTATATTTAATAATATTAAAATATTTAATAATTAAACTAAACATAAATAAATAAGAAAAAACCTTGAAAATACAAGATAAAAATGTTCATTTTAACAAATCCTCAGAACGAACTTTGCCAGTGAACACGAAAGAAAGGGAATTGTTGAAACAATGTATGTTGCACATAATTAGCCAGAGGTAGCATATATCTCAGTAAAATCTACTGTGAGATTGTACTAGTCATGAAGAGGATATAAGAAATGGGGGGGGGGGGGGGGAGGAGAACACTTCAGCAGCTTGGTACTATCCAAGAGAAGGTTGAACTTTAGCACTTGGTGAAATAATTCATCTATTATTTCCACATTTTGTAACTATTTTAAATGATACATAAATTATTTGCATACATTTTCTAAAAGTTTCTGTGTATATGCATGTTTTATGGAGGCACAGTGGTGCCTCCTTATTTAAGGTTATGAAAGGCGCTTCATTGTAAGCTTTATTTTGATTCCTCTAATTCCTGATCTAAGTAAGCAATGTGTTTGAAAATTTCTGTATGCATGGCAGACTAGAAAATTTTTCTGCTCCTGGAAATTTTCCTAACTCTGCCTACAAATATGTGACATTAGTTAATAAGTACTATTATAATTATTAAGCAAATATATTTCAGTAGCAATAAAGGCTCAAATCAGGAATATGGTCCCATTGTTTCAGGTGCTGTACAAACACTGGAAAATTGGGACTTCTTTAAGAAGTGTTTATTGGCTGGCCAAAAACCTATGACTTCTTAATCAAGAAAAGGACAAGTTTGGCTAAAAGCCCATCCTGGTTCAGTGGGGAAGTGAAGGCAGCAATTAGAAATAAAAATGTGATACATACTAAATGGGGAAAGATAGCAATCAATACAAATGAAAAGTTGTGAAGTATAGAAAATTGATAAGGGAAGCTAAAGACATCAGGGAAAAATTCATGATTAGCAGGCTAAGAACAAAAAAGGAGTTTTTACACTATGTTAGAAACAAAAGATATCCTAGAAATGTTATATGACAATTACTAGATAGAGTAGATGATAAAATTATTAATAATGGTGCCAAAAAGGCAGAAATGTTCAATAAATATTTCTGTTCTGTATTTGGAAATATGATACACTCATTGTGACACTGGCAGGCCAGATGCCAGCTCTTGGCAAGGCTGCAGGAATTAGCTAAGAACTGACAAACTCATAGCTGGAGACCAGACCAGTTCACCTGTATGTTAGTTTTGCTCAAAATAGGTATTAGTCTTATAAGAATGTAATATTTAGATCTATGAAATGTTTGTAAGTTGCCACATGCATTAATCTCATTTGCAATGGTTGTATTGCATGCTATAAGAAAATATCTAAATTTTGCTTTATAACTCTGAAAAGGTTTGCTCTGAACTTGTGAACCCAGGCATGGGAACCATCCCCTCCCCACACATCCAGGTAGACTATCAAAATTTAAGTAGGCCATTATAAGACAAAAGCTTTGTTAATTGCCCCAGCCACCCTTGGAGAAGTATGTGCAGAAGGCCTCTTCTCATTGCTTTGAATACTAGAAAAGGGAAATCAAAATAGTTGATGTGAAGATTTTTCATTTATTTGTTGTTTAAACTCTCACAGGGCCAAAGAAACCAAACTGAAGCCAGAGATCCCCAGGCGTTATCTCCTTGGTCCGCTCAGAAAGACACTTTGAATTGACAAATCTCTACAATTCTGTCACTCTTAGGATTTAGATTGTGTGTATATGTTTGTTTGCTTTAATTTGTGAATAACGCTCTTATTTCTCTTTCCTAGTTAATAAATCTTTAAGATAGCTTATTACAGGATTGGCTACAGGCGCTGTGTTTGGTGTAAGATCTAGGGTACCAATTGATCTGGGGTAAGTAGCTGGTCTCTTGGGACTGGAAGCAACCTGAACATTGTGTGATTTTTGGTGTAAATGACCATTTATCACTAAGTCCAGTTGTCTGAGTAGCAACTTAGACTGGAGAGTCTAAGGAAGTGGTTCTCAACCTGTGGCCCAATCAGCACACAGCTGCGGCTCATGTGACATCCTCAGGTCCACACAGGTAGCATATATATCATGTGGAGGCGGCCCACATTACACATAGAGAGCTGCATATGCGGCCCACAATGCTAAATAGGTTGAGAATCACTTGTCTAAGGAGACAGTCTGTGACTCCATGGTAAGACTGTTACCGTGATCCAGTAGTTCACATTTGTTACTGGCTTGGAGAAATCTAATAATAGAACATACCACTAGTTTGGGGTGTTTGCCTTGTTTTTCACAGTCTGCCTTGAGGTAGGCACTCCCAGTTGTGAGCCATTCATGACAGTGTGACACTCAGATCACTTGAGGATCATGGGAAAGGCAGATACAGTTGTTTGATGAAATACAGTATTTATGTGCTAATTCTGCAGTTTCTCCTATCCTTAATATGTGCCCCACCAAACACTTGAATCTAAACATCAGCAAACATTGTGGGGGCTGGAGATCTGGATCCAGATCCTCACCCTTTTTTTTTTTTTTAAACCAAATCTCAATTCTTGAATACAGCATTCACAGTTCTTTAAAACATCATTTCTCTACTTTATCATGTATAGTAACATTACGTATAAAAACACGTAGAAACCTATAGTCAGAAACATTTTAATATTTTTTATAGAATCCCATAATGCAGGAATTACCACAGAGAAGCTTTGGTCTATAAAAGTGTCAAAGTTTAAAGTTTTCTTTAACTTGAGTGCTGCACAGCTGTGCTCTTGTAACTTCCCAATTCATGGTTATTACCACTCTTGTGGCTTCTTAATATGACCAAACTATTGTAATTTGGTTTGCCTAATGGTAGGAAACGAAGTTCTCTTTGACTTTGTCCCTATTTTTCTGGTTGACCAAACAGCCTAACTTCAGTTCATGTGCAATGATTATCAAAACCTAAGGTCCAACTTAAATACTATTGTCTCTTTGGCCTGAGCAGTTAGCTAATATTTGGGGCCTGGAAGGGTTGTTTCTATCAGAAGGAGAAACAGATGATACAAGTCAGGTAAACTCTAGGAGTAATTGTTTATTTACAAAGAATGTATACAAGATTCTGTTTTCCTGAATGCAGTAGAAATGAACAACAGGCAGTTTCCTTGCTCAGAAATCCCCTAGCCTGCCTTTCCAGTCAGTTCTGTGCCCAAGGATCAATGTCTCTCTGCTCCCTCTCTGAGGCATGCTCACAAACTTTCTCCTCGCTTTTTGCTTCCTACACACACATGGCTTGTGGAACAATCTCCTAGCCGCTGGTTTGCAATCAGAGAACCTCTTCTGGCTTAGTTTCTGATAAGGCCTTGCCATGTGACCCAGTGCTTTGGGCGGTAGCCTTCTATTGTTTCAAGTTATCACTAAATAAAGAATTAATTGCTCCTTCAATTTAGCCTTAAAGCCTGTGATGGGGTAGTCTGCCCCTTAAGGGCGGTACTGCCTACTGATCAGTCCTCCCTGCCATGTGACATGCCCTTTAAGAGTTTGGGTTGATCTTACATACAAGGCTGAAGAAGATATGGGGAGAGAGGAAAGGGGTCCTAGGAAGAAGTAGCAGTTAGAAGGAATCATGTTACTGTATCTTTCAAGGCCTAGGATCTGGAGCCTTGAAGAAAGGATAGGGCAGGTCTCCCCTCTCACCCAGCCAATAAGGAAAGAGCTGGGAGAAGGGCCCTGCATAACTGCTGCCTCTTCCTTTATAGCAAGGCAGTGCCTGTAGATACTTCAGGGAGCAAGAAGGCTCCTGCAGAGCCCTGAATTAGCAGGAAGACAACAGCTGCAATGGAAGGTCTGCCAGCTGGACCCTCCCAGCGTGAGGGTGGAAGTACTTAATGGTAAAAGGGACAACCTGGAGGAGAAACTGGCTAAAGCCTTGCAGCTGGCCTGAATCACACCAAAGAGCTGTGGGAAATGCCTGCCTTAAGGATGGAAACTATAAGGACAGTTTGGAAGACAGCCCAGTATGTGCAAGAGAAGCTGAGCAGGAGGCCTCTTTGTACTATGCTCTGCCTTTGGGGTTGAATAAACAAGACACATGAAGGGGCCCTGTTCAATATACAAGCCTCATGGGACTTATTAAAACCCTCACTCAGGGAAACTGAGGCAGAGATGCAATGGTGGTGCTCCAGGGCTGAAAGCCCCACTACACACCCCCATTGGCTTTAACCAGCTCTGTGATTACTACATAGCAAAGATCCACCTGATGTCTGTCATTTACACCTTTCAGCATAACAATATCATTTCTGGCATTATAAGAGGCAGCTATCCATACACCAACACAATTAACAATCCTTTGTCATCATAGTGCTGAGTGTTTTAGTGACTGAACAATGACATTTACTGTCCACTATCCTCTGGTGGCAGAGATAGGATACAAATGAAATAGCCTCTAGTGAAAAGTTTATGTTAAGATATTGTTTCTATTAGCAGTATTTCAATCAGTGAAATAAAGATGATATTATGCCAATAATATACCAATATTAATCATTGCTTCATTGTTAGAAATAAGCTTGAACCTCAGGAAATTTTGGGAAAACCCATATCTGGGTCCAGCTGAAAATTTTGCAGCAGGCCTCATTTCAATGCAGGTTGAACCAAAACAGAGAAACAAGCACCCTGAATCTGGAGCCAAACTTTGCGTACCAGGCTCATAGCTGTACATAATACAAAACTTAACTACAGCAGTGAAGTCTTCTATAGTTGTTCAATACTGGTCAGGCACCAACCAGCTGAGACAGCCGAGAACTAACCCCCCGCCCCCCAGGCTGTTGTCAGTACTGACACCGCCAGTCATCATCAGAATGCTACAGTGGGCCTTAAAAATCTTTTTGCTGAACAGATGATTTTTTTACTAGTTCTAATTATACCATCCACATAAAGTAAGCATTTTAGAGAGCAGCATGGTATGCTTTGGAACCAAAAAAAACTTGTGATCTATAAAGGAAGTAACATTCCTTTTTTAATTTTAGTACTTGCAAGAGGTTTCAGATTGATATCTCTGGGATATAACATCAGCAAGTTTCTCCACGGCTATCCTGTCCATCTACTTTAACATAGTCCGGAGAGTATTCCAATCTCCATAGGTATGTCTACCCATCCTGGGGGGAAAAGCCTCCCAGCCTGTGTCAACAGAGTTGGACAAGGGGGCTTGTGCAAGCACTTTAAAATTAGGTGTGTGGGCAGAGCTTTAAAATTGCAGCTTGAGCTGGAGGTTGGGCTCCGAAGCCTGAGCTCTAACCCAAACCACAGTTTTCATGTTTTACACAGCTAATTTTAGAATGCTCACATGAGCTCCGCTAACTCAAGTCTGTCGACTCGGGCTGGGAGGCTACCTTCTGTGGGCTGTGTAGGCACACATGACTATCCTGTCCTTGGTTCATCTGGTAAGACTGCCAACTAGAATACCCCATCCGTGCCAACTGTCATGGTGGGTTGTGTATAGCTGACCCTTATGAGACAGATGAGACTAACTCTTCATTTCATACAGACAATCTAAACTAACTGGCAGTAATGTCCTTTGGTCTCTAAGAACACAAGCTGGTTGCTGACGGGTGATGGATTGCGTTTCCCATTTCCCGTCTCCTGGGCTATGCAACACCACACAAATAAACATGTACTGTTTTTAACTTTTTTAGTAAGATAAGTGAAATTATCAGAAACTGAATACTTTGTGCCAAAAACGATGTAGACAGATCATTGTAAATGAAAAACATTTCTGCACTGTTGGAATAATCCCTTGACGTTTGAACTCAGCATGATATAGCAGTTGGAGATAATGCTTACCCTCAATTTTCTCCCCATATATGTCATTATGTTAACATGTAGCAATTTCACACTGTGAGGCAGAATGTTCCCAAAGGGACAGATGCATATGGATTGTGGGGAACTGTACTTTTTAGAGGGTCTGGCAGTAGCCATCTGGAGCCAGTTGTTACGTTATGCAGAGGCTCATGTTAAGCAATGCTGATCAGTTAGAACTCAGATGCTGAATAAAGTAGAGCTGTTTCAAGCACCTTGAGCTCTGAATGATGACTAAACAACACATGGTTCTCTCCCTGGCCCCACAAAAGGAGTGGGAGAGTTCCAACACCATGGTCCCTTAACTCCTGTGCTTGCTGAGGATCCTCTACAGGATCTGGCCATGAATGTATTTGGCTAGGGTGGGAATGCAAAACACTAGGTCAGTGGCAGATTAGCTACTGGGCCCATGGGGGCCCAACCAATTGGGGACCCCCAGCTTCCACGCCCGCCCACACCCCCCGACCCTGTCCCCGGTGGAAGCCGTAAACTGGGGAAAGCCCCCCCCATGCCCCCCCCCGATCCTGTCCCCGGCAGAAGCCCCGGGAAGGGGAAGCCTCCCTGGCAGAAGCCCCCAAGTGGAGGAACCCCCCCACAGTGGCCCCTGACCCTGTCCCTGGCAGAGGAAGACCCCAGTGCTCTGACTCTGTCCCCGGCAGAAGCCGCGGGGCAGCAGGGGAAGCCCCCGTTCCCGACCTTGCTCTCCGGCAGAACTGCCGGTTGGGGTGGGAGAAGCCTCAGTGCCCCGACCCTAGTCCCCTGTAGAAGTGCAGCACCCAGACCCTGCTGTGGCCCTGGGACTGGAGAAGCTCACACTCCCTGTTACAGCCCCGGGGCCGTGGCGTGGTGACAGAGCTTCTCCGGTCTTGGAGCTGCAGTGGGGATGGGGGGGACAGAAAGGAGCAAACGGGTTGTGGGGCAGGCGGAATATGGGGGGACTCTGAGTGGAACAGGGGTGGGGTCCCAGGGAAGGGGCAGAAAGGGGTGGGGCTGTGGACAGGGCCACAGATGGAAGGGGTGAGAACAGGGGCGGGACCGCAAGTGGAAGGGGTGGGGAGGGGCCCCCCTCTTGCTCTGGCCTAGGGAAACCTCTGGACTAGGTATAATATGCACATTCCACCCTCCTTCTGAAAACTAATAAGCAATCTACTGCATGTATTAACTCTTGCAGTGAGCCCCTCTAGACTGTAGAATCTACTTTGAAGGTGCTGGTGCAGCTTCAAGCAGGGGAAATGCTGTGAACATAGCTACTCACATGCAACACTGATAGTGGGTGGAGGAGAGCTGCAGGGGAGTGGGAGGAAGTGTGGAAGAACGGGGCTTATGTGTGGATGACGCTGACCTCCAGTGAATGTGCCAAAATCCAATTTTGTTTACCTGTTCCATGGTGGCACAATTCTGCCCCTTCTTCTACAGAATGATCTGGAGGAAACTACTGCCCCAAACATGGGTTATTATTTTTAGTATATGGGTATTTTGTCACTTGTGCTACTTAAAAACACTTAAGTTATTCTTACCAAACACTGGTGCTACTGAAACTCACAATTTTCTAAGGTTTATTTTAAAAATTTATTTAATTTGGCTTTACCTGCTGCACAAGCAATCCCTCTGAAAGAGATGCACATGCTAGAGTAGATCATAGGATGACAAACAGGACAAAACACTTAATGCTCTTACTGAAATGAAAATTAACTGAAAAGTTTCATTTTATACTATGTCCCAAAAGAGTAATTTGAGGTCTTTATAAAGGATATAAATGTTCACTCAGTTGTTTAAGTTTTGGTCAATAAGAGAGAGTTATATTTTTAAATTGTCTTTATTACTTTTATATTGTTTTAAGCTTTGTACACCTGCAAAATAAAAAAGCAAGAAGACAATCCTGGGACATGTAAACACCCACACTGTAATGACTAGGACCCTACCAGATTCACGGCAATGAAAGATACGTCACGGACTGGTCTCCCTCCATGAAATCTGTATAATATAGGATAAAAGCATACAGAAGACCAGATTTGATGGGGGTGACCAGTGTTTCTCAAATTGGGGGTCCTGACCCCAAAGGGAATTTCAGGGGGGTCACAAGGTAGTTTTTTGTGGGGGTCACGGTATTGCCACCCTTACTTCTGCAACTGCCTTCCGAGCTGGGTGGCCAGAGAGCAGCAGCTGTTGGCCGGGTGCCCAGCTCTGAAGGCAGTGCCCCGCCAGCAGCAGCGCAGAAGTAAGGGTGGCAATACCATACCATGCCACCCTTACTTCTGTGCTGCTGCCTTCAGAGCTGGGTGGCTGGAGAGTGGTGGCTGCTGACTGAGGGCCCAGCTCTGCATGCAGCAGCGCAGAAGTAAGGGTGGCAATACCATAACATTCCATTACTTCTGTGCTGCTGGTGGTGGTGGCTCTGCCCTCAGATATAGGCTCCAAGCCAGCAGCTGCCATTCTCCAGCTGCTCAGCTCTGAAGGCAGCGCCACCAGCAGCAGCGCAGAAGTAAGGGTAGCAGTACCACATCCCCCTACAATAACTTTGCGACCCCCATCCACAACTCCTTTTTGGGCCAGGACCCCCACAATTACAACACAATGAAATTTCAGATTTAAATAGCCGAAATCATGAAAATTACAATTTTTAAAATCCTATGACTGTGAAATTGACCAAAATGGACTGTGAATTTGGTAGGGCCCTAGTAATGACTGTACCTTACTGGCAACTGCTAGAATATATTTTGCTAATAAAAAATAAAATTAAAGGATACATTTGTGATAAATTTAAATCTCTATTGTGAAATGTGCTAAATAGGGAGAGGTGCATTAATTAGTAATACAATAGTGTCTTATATGTATTTTTCCAATTTATGGTGTCCCTATTACAATAGGCTCATGAACAATACAAATTTAAGAGCATATATACAGCAAAAGATTTATATTCACAGACTAATAACAACTGTAAGAGAACTCTTCAACTCCATGAAATTGAGAAAAGTCCAAGTGACAATTTTTATACTGCCTTTTGTCCTAAAGATTCCAAAAACTCTACAAATGATGGGTCACATGCTGACAGACAGACATGCAGGACTCCATCTGATCTCACTGTGAGACAGGCATGCATGTCCTAAGTCAGAATATGGCAAAATCTACATAATATTGTCTTCCACTTACCACTGAGATACCATGTTCTGTGGGAGGGAATGTGGCAACTGTGATAACACACAGCAATTTAGAATAAGCGAAGAAGAATAACTTGTCAAGTCAAAACCAGAAGAATTTAGGTTAACAAAACATAGTTACCCTATCAGCAATTGGGCCAGGATGCTGGAAGAGGAGGTTACTCACCCTGTGTAGTAACTGACGTTCTTCGAGATGAGTGTCCCTGTGGGTGCTCCACTCCAGGTGTTGGTGCGTCCCTGCGCCTTTGCTCGGAGATTTTTTGCAGCAGTACTCATAGCGGCCACGCATGCTCAGAGGCTGCCCCCCGCTGTGAGTCTAGGTTGATAGTACGCATGCGTGGCCGGTCTCCTCAGTTCCTTCTCTACAACGGAGGCCCCCCAACTCCGAAGTAGAGGGGAGGAGGGTGGGTAGTGGAGCACCCAAAGGGACACTCATCTCGAAGAACGTCAGTTACTGCACAGGGTGAGTAACCTCCTCTTCTTCTTCGAGAGATGTCCCTCTGGGTGCTCCACTCCAGGTGACTTAAAAGCCGTGTATCTTAAGGAGGTAGGGACTTCGGATCTGATAGGAACGCCGTGGATAGTACAGTCCTGCCCAAACGTATGTCAGATAGAGGGCCTTGAGTAAGGGCATAGTGTTTAACAAATGTGTGCTCAGAGGACCAGGTGGCTGCTTTACAGATATCAACCAGGGGAACTTTGCGTAAGAATGCTACAGAGGCAGCCAGAGATCTAGTGGAGTGTGTTCTGATGCCGTCTGGAGGTGTAACTTTCTTCATCTGATAGCACAACCGGATGCACTGAGAAATCCAGTTCGAAAGTCTCTGGGTAGAAATAGGCGTACCTTTGGAGCGCTCCACAATGGAGACAAAAAGTCTGGAAGAATTTCTAAAAGGGTTGGTTCTATCCAAATAGAAGGACAAGGCCCTGCATACATCTAGTGTATGCATTGAGGCTTCGAACGAGTTTGCGTGTGGTTTCGGAAAAAAGGTCGGTAGGTGTATTGGCTCATTAATGTGGAATGACGAGTGCACCTTTGGAAGAAATTTGGGGTGTAATCTGAGGGTAACCTTGTCTTTAAAAAATAGCGTATATGGTGGGTCTGCCATAAGAGCTGCTATTTCTCCTGCCCGTCTGGCAGAGGTAATTGCCACTAGAAATTTTGTTTTCATCGAGAGGTGTAAAAGGGAGCACGTGGCTAGGGGTTCAAATGGTTGCTGAGTTAGGCAAGACAGTACTAGATGAAGGTCCCACGGGGTGGTAGGTGGTTTAATGTCTGGGTATAGGGTTTGGAGTCCCTTGAGGAAACGCTTGGTGATAGGATGAGCAAAGACAGACGTGTCATCAATTCTGTCGTGAAAAGTTGTAATAGCAGCTAAATGGACCCTGATGGAGCTGAAAGAAAGGCCGGATTGCTTAAGGCCCAATAGATAGTCAAGTATGAGCGAAAGAGATACCGACGTGGGACAAAGTTGTTTAGCGGAACACCAATGTGTGAATCGTTTCCACTTTCATAGATAGGTGGTGCGAGTAGATTGTGTTCTGCTATGTAGGAGCACCCTTTGAACTTGTTCAGAGCAATCTAGTTCGCTTTGGGAAAAGCATGTAGGAACCAGGCTTTGAGGTGAAGCAGGGATAGGTTGGGGTGGAGAAAGCGGATGTGTTGTTGTGATAGGAGGTTCGGAATGAGAGGCAAGGAGATTGGTGGTTGAATCGACATTCTGGTGAGGAACGGAAACCCGGTTGTCTGGGCCACGACGGGGCAATTAGGATCACCTTGGCCCGGTCTGTTCGTATTTTTATCAGGACCCTGTTGAGAACTGGTATCGGGGGGAAACGCATAGAGTAGGTTTCGGTGCCATGGGATCATGAATGCGTCTCCCAGGGAATGTTTGCCCAGTCCTGCTCTGGAGCAAAAATTGGGACATTTCTTGTTTTTTGTAGTTGCAAAAAGGTCTACGGTTGGGTAACCCCAAGTGCTGAATACGTTGTGAATGGTTTTCTCGTCTATCTCCCACTCGTGGTCCCATGGGAAGCGTCTGCTTAGTTCGTCCGCTGTGGTGTTCATTACTCCGGGAAGATAGGCAGCCGATACCCGGATGTTGTTCGCAATGCACCAATTCCAGAGCTTCATAGCCTCTGTGCACAGCGAATGGGATCGAGCTCCTCCCTGCCTGTTTACATAAAACATGCATGCAATGTTGTCTGTCATTATGCGTACGTGATGATTCTTGATTAGTGGCAGGAAGTGACGGCACGCATTGCGAATAGCTCGAAGTTCTAGGACATTTATGTGCAGGGAGGTCTCGGTTGATGACCATAGCCCCTGTACTGTGTGGTGAGACATGTGTGCACCCCAGCCTGTCAGAGATGCATCGGTGGTCAGGATGAGTGATGGAGCCTGCTGAAGAAAAGGGACTCCAGAGCAGAGGTTGGAGTGAACTGTCCACCAGTGTAGAGAATCTTTGACTCGGACAGGTAGGGAGAGAGTCTTGTTTAGAGAGTGCACATTCGGTCTGTAAACCGTGGCCAACCACGCTTGGAAGCACCTCATGTAGAGGCGTGCATTCTGGACGACAAAAGTGCACGAGGCCATGTGACCTAGTATTTGTAGGCAGTCTCGGGCAGTCACCTGGGGACTGTTGCGAATTTTTGTGGCCAGCTGGCTTATGGAGTTGAAGCGGTCGGGTGGGAGAGATGCCAACCCCGTCCGGGAGTCGAGGTCTGCTCCTATGAACTCCAGGTGCTGGGTGGGGCGTAATGTGGATTTGTTTTTGTTTATTTGTAGGCCGAGAGATAGGAAACAATTGACGGTGAGCCGCGTGAACCGGAGAGCTTCGTCGAACGTTGAGGCTTTGAGGAGGCAATCGTTGAGGTAAGGGAATATTATGACCCCTTGTTTCCTGAGGTAGGCAGTGACTACGGCTAGGAGCTTGGAAAAGACACGGGGGGCTGTGGACAGTCCAAAGGGGAGAACCCTGTATTGAAAATGTGTCGAGCCGAGGGTAAATCGAAGGAAGCGTCTGTGGGCCGGATGTATAGTGACATGGAAATAGGTGTCTTGTAGGTCGAGGGCAGAAAACCAATCACCCTGCTCCAGCGCTGGGATTATGGTGGTGAGGGTAACCATCTTGAACTTTTGCTTTTTGACAAATTTGTTCAGCCGCCTGAGGTCGAGGATTGGTCGCCATCCCCCATTTTTCTTTTCTGTTAAGAAATAATGGGAGTAAAAACCCTTCCCTTTGTGTCGTTCTGGGACGATTTCTACTGCTCCCAGATGAAGGAGATGTTGCACTTCTTGGAGGAGTAGCTGCTTGTGAGAGGGGTCCCTGAAGAGGGACGGGGAGGGTGGGTGGGTGGGAGGCAAGGAGAGGAAGGGGATGGCGTATCCAATTGTAACTACCTCTATGACCCACTTGTCGGAGGTAATGTTCTTCCATTGGTGGGAGAATGGTCGTAGGCGGTGTCCAAAGATAGGTGTGTTGGCTGAAGTGGGAATGCTGTTTTCTAAACCCTCGACCAAGGCTTCAAATCTGCCTATTAGTTGGAGGGGGTTGAGGTGCCCCTGTAGAATTGGGACAACGACGCTGGAATCTTGGTCTTTGACGTTGTTGTTGTTGTTGTTGTTGCTCCTGTGGTCTATGGGAATGTTGTGTAAATGCGGGATAGCGTGGACGTTGGTACGGTTGGTATCTATATTGCCGTCTTCTGGTCATAGGTGTCTGGAGACCTAAAGACCGGAGGGTTGCCCTTGAGTCCTTCATTGAATGAAGCACGTAGTTCGTGGTAGAAGCAAAAAGTTTGTCACCGTCAAAGGGAAGATCTTCAATGCTCTGAACTTCTCGAGGAAAGAAAGAGGAGGAGAGCCATGAACCCCGTCGCATGACTACTGCTGTGGCGGTCGATCTTGCTGCAGTGTTGGCTACATCGAGGGCCGCTTGAAGAGCGGTGCGTGATATGTTTTGTCCCTCGGAAACCAGAGCTGTGAATTGTTGTTTTTTCTGTTCTGGAATGTCGTCAATAAAATCCATGAATTTATTATAGTTTTTGTGGTCATATTTTGCAAGGACTGCAGTATAATTAGCTATACGAAATTGTAGGGTCGAGGATGCGTATACTTTACGACCAAAGAGGTCCAAGCGTTTGCTGTCCTTGTTGGCTGGGGTGGAACGGGAATACTGTTGTTTGGCCCTTTGGTTCGCGGCGTCTACTACCAATGAGTTTGGTGCCGGGTGGGTAAAAAGGAATTCAGAACCCTTTGGAGGGATAAAGTACTTCCTGTCCGCTTGTTTACAGGTAGGTAGGCTTGTAGCTGGAGTCTGCCAGATGGACTTAGCGGGTTCTAAAAGGGCTACGTTGATTGGTAATGCCACCCTAGAGGAAGAAGAGGGCTGTAGGATGTCCGTTAGCTCATGCTGTTGTTCAGTGACTACCTCCAAGTTAATTCTCAAGTCACTGGCAACTCTTTTAAAGAGGTCTTGGAATTTTGCGTAGTCATCCGACGGTGTTGGAGGAAGGGGAAGTAAGGCTTCTTCAGGCGTTAGCTCCGGCTCTGCTGGAATAGGAGCAGGGCTAGGTTTATCCTGGAAGTGTGACTGTGCTGTCAGGTGTCTCGTGTCACTGGCAGATTCGTCAGGTGGTGGCGCTAGACCGGTGTTGCGCCTGGTCGAATTGCCATAGCGCACGTATTCTCGAGGGTACGATGCCCATGGTGTCCAATATTGCCATGGTGGTGGGTAGGGCATAGGTGGTGCCATCCAGGGGTTCACCCCCCAGGAGGCAGGATCCTGAGAGTAGGATGAGGTAGTTTTCTTATAACCTCTATTGACTGGGGTCTGGGAGTGGGAGTCTTGATATGGAGAAAAAACTCCCTGTGGATCAGTTTCCTCCTCACTGGAGGAAGGCTGCTCAGATCCTGACTCAGGCATTGGAGAAGAACAGGCATTCATCAGGGGAGACTGCAGGATAGGTGATACCAATAGATCTGCTGTCTGAGTAAACTGAAATGGTGAGGCTCCTGCGTGAGGTGAAAGCTGTGCAGGGGGAGGTTGCCGTGCAGGAACATTCCTCTGAGCAGGGGTTTTGCCTGTGATCTCCCTGTCAGTCTGCTCCGCGGTTGTCGGTGCCGGGCGGGCAACATCAGCCTGCAGTGGATCAGGCATGTTGTAAAATGTCGGCACTGCGTCCGTCGCGGTGCCGAACGGTGCCATAATAGAGGCAGGCAACTGAAAGCCTGATGCCTTGGCACCGGAGCCTCGCGCCGCCACTGCAGCCTCAGGCGGCTTTCGCGCGGTTCCTGAGGAGCCCGGCTCATCAAAGTTGCTGAGGCGAGGAAACACAGGCAGGGAGACCGTTGATCTGCCTGAAGAAACCTTGTGCCTCATAACCTTCTTTGGTGAAGAAGGCTGTCCCTTCTTTGTAGATTTTTTCAGTTTTTTTGAGGCGGGGGGGCTGTGGCGGGTAGCAAAGCCGGATTCAGCGCCTGGGTCTGAAACTGACCTGATAGACTTTTGCAGGAGGAGCAGTTTAAGTCTAAGCTCCCTGTCCTTCCGTGCCCTGGAACTGAGTTTACAGCAATGGGCACATTTTTGGGGAATGTGGGCTTCCCCCAAACATTTTATACACTTTGAGTGGCCATCTGATAGCGGGATAGCCTCCTTACATGTAGAACAGCGCTTGAAGCCTGTGGAGCCCAGCATGGCCGAAGCGGCTGCGGCTGACAGAAAAAAAGTGGTGTTTTTTTGTTTTTGTTTTTTTGGTAACAGATAAACGAGGTAATTAACTACACTAACAAAGAACTGACAACAAACTAGTTACTAGAAGGGTAATTGTAGCAAGAATGAGGGATTTCCTAACGAGTCTGCTGAGCTCCGTCTCAGGCCGGGGACGGTAGAGAAGGAACTGAGGAGACCGGCCACGCATGCGTACTATAAACCTAGACTCACAGCGGGGGGCAGCCTCTGAGCATGCGTGGCCGCTATGAGTACTGCTGCAAAAAATCTCTGAACAAAGGCGCAGGGACGCACCAACACCTGGAGTGGAGCACCCACAGGGACATCTCTCGAAGAAGAACAGATGTGCTTACTCTTGCAAAAGGTGTCATCGAAACTTCAATGACCACAAGAATCAGGGCTTCTGTTTTGTCTCATTTAAAGTTTAGTGACAGAAGTTGGTCTGAGGGCTTCCTGGCTACAATGCCTACTGAAATGAAAGGAGATTGGGCTTAAGACTGAACAGTGACTATGTAAAGAGAGAAAGACAATTGGGATGATTGAAAACAAAACAAAAAACTAGAAGCCTGGACTAAACTTTGGTCAAGGCCTGGAATAGCAACAGAGAAACTTCGATTTTGATGTCTGAGGCAAAAAAATTTTAAAATGGTGTGGGTTCAACTTATTGGCAGCATGAAATATTGCTTACAGTTTTAATCTATTTCACAGCATACCTGAGCAAAGGAGGAACTCTCTAGAAGGCTCAATGTTTAATTTTAAAGTTATCAAACATCTGTAAACGAGCCTTACGCAACTGGGAAGGAAATTACCAGTTGAGGAACAAGATTTACTCAATTGCCCTTTATCACAGTGATGGAGGAGGATGAAAAAAGAATTATATTTTAATCATCCATCAAAAAACACTTGACCTGGGCAAACAAGTGAGCAGATTTGCAAGTCTGCTGTAATTCTATGGCCGCTGACCTCCTCATTCAAGCAAGGGATTTTTTTTCATGATTAAAATTAAAAAAATTAAATATCAATTGGTGGCTTTGGTTTGTGAAAGTACAAGGACACCACCATCTGCAGCTCACGGAAACACAGAGATAAAGATTCCTCTCATTGAGGGTCATGCTAAATGTCAAAGTGAAGTGCTGACAGTAATCTGTTGCTTCAGAAACTACCTCAATATTATAGGCTTTGAGAATGGTAAAGAAAGATTTATACTCTTCTCGGTGTGATAGTACAGTAGATTTGAGGTATAAGGACTAATGGAAATCCTTTATGGAAGTATTACCCTTGCCTCTAAAAATGTGAATTATTATATAAATGCTAGAATAACACTATTCAACAAAGAAAATCCTGATGTAACCAGGGAACATGAGTCACATAAAATTAAACAAATAATATTTTTATACTTTGTTATGTTAAGCGATATTACCCAAAGGCTAATCCTAAAGCAGGATCATTCTTGTTCTTTTATTAACTGCCTAAGGACTGAAAATCAAAGATATTTACAAAGATGTACACCTTTTACATTATGCAAATCTTAGACCTGTACTCTAATCTCTTAGTTAACCAATGAGAACTGTTCTTGCCTGAGGTCCCTAGTACTAAAATTTCAAGATATTAAAAGTAACTTTCCTAGCCACATAACTTTTCTTTGAAATCGAATAACCTTTATTAAAAGCAAAGATGTTGATAAAGTGATGTTTCTCTTATTAAAAAGAACAGAAGTACTTGTGGCACCTTAGAGACTAACAAATTTATTTGAGCATAAGCTTTTGTGGGCTACAGCCCACTTCTTCGGATGCATAGAATGGAACATATATTGAGGAGATATATATACACACATACAGAGAGCATGAAAAGGTGGGAGTTGTCTTACCAACTCTGAGAGGCCAATTAAGTAAGAGAAATTTTTTTTGAAGTGATAATCAAGATAGCACAGTATACTTACATGGGGAGATAGATTCAATGTTTGTAATGGCTCAGCCATTCCCAGTCTCTATTCAAGCCTAAGTTGATTGTATCTAGTTTGCATATTCAAACCAGACAGTCTCTACGCAAAAGAATAAATGGACACAAATCTGACATCAGGAATCATAACATTCAAAAACCAGTAGGAGAACACTTTAACCTGTCTGGTCACTCAATAACAGACCTGAGGGTGGCAATTTTGCAACAGAAAAGCTTCAAAAACAGACTCCAACGAGAAACTGCTGAACTTGAGTTGATATGCAAACTAGAGAGACTGGGAATGGCTGAGCCATTACAAACATTGAATCTATCTCCCCATGTAAGTATTCTCACACTTACTATCAAACTGTCTGTACTGGGCTATCTTGATTATCACTTTAAGCAAAAAAAGGTGAAATTCCTTTGTAGAGGGCCAACACAAGGCCTATTCGTCACTGAAGTCTCACTTAAGACCTCACAAGGGAATGTAAGTGGTGCCTAAACTCTGGGCTGGCCCTCTGCACAGAGATGAATTTCACCCTAAATTGTCAAATCACTCATCTACGTGAGAGAGTTTTTTTGGAATATGTTTATCTGCTATAACTAACATAGAATAGCAGTAGCAAAAGAGTTCATCCACATCACTTCTTCATTCTGACTTAAGCCCTTGTGAATCATTGAGCCACATAGCTCTGCCCTTTCTTCAAATAACCACACAGTATTCTGGGCAGATATCCCATGGAGCAAAGTTCCACCACTAGGCTCTATGCATTCTGGAATTTTTCTCACAGCATTATGAGATGCCAACCAAAACCTACTGGAATTCTAGGAATTGGGGTCAACAATCCCAGGATTCCTCTCCTGGCACCCCAGAATTCATCTGTTTTTTGTTTTGAAAACCAGACCCATTTTTGAACTGCTGCAGGCAGCATGGAGGGAACACTGCTGAGCACCATGATCCTTAACACCAACAGGATGCCTCACATGTATTTGCAATCATGCAGCCAGATGACTTTGGATGGATTGTGAGGCAGCATGGTGATGTCACAGCTATGTGGCTAGAGGAGGAAGAGAGGATGAAATTGAGCAGTTACTTCTGCAAGACATTTTCTTGGAGCTGCTCCACTCGTTGGAGTGCTGCTTCTGGGCTTGGCCAACTAGCACTGACTGGTGGGAGAGATACTGATGCAGAACTGGAAGGAACAGTAGTCATGGCAGAACTTCAGGATGAGGAAGGCTACTTTCCTAGAGTTCTGTGCAGACCTCACCTTGGAGCTTCAGTGGCTGAATACCAACACAAGATCTCTCCTCAGCACAGATAAAGGTGTGGCCATTGCTATATGGAAGCTCGACACCCCTGATTGCAACCAGTCAGTGGCTAACCAGTTGGTGTTGGTAGATCAACTGTTGGGGCTGTTGTCATGGGGTGTGCACTGCTGCTCAGAGGGTGCTGCAGTGCCGTGTCACAAAACTTGTCAATGCACAGGAGATTACTGATGGATTTTCACAGTTAGGGTTTCCAAATTATACTGGGGTCATTGATGGGATCAGTGTGCCTGATCTTTGCCCCTCATACCAGGCCTCTGAGCTCCTTTGTTTTTGTAGCGGGCCTGGGCCGTGTCCCGATTACACCTCTTCTCGTACATTTGCTCTGCAATCCTCCTGTAGAACTTGGCATTTTGGTGACTGCTGTGCAGATGGGATTAGGCATGGTCCTCTCCAGAAAGGTCAAGGAAGTACAAGACATCCTGACAGGACTATGTAGAAGCACGGGGCATGGTTTCTATAATGGGTATGTGGCTCCGGGTATAAGAACTCACCACGAGCTGGAATTGCACCTGACTGCACACCAGCATTTAAATGGGGAAGTGACATCCTGTCAAGGTAACCCTAAAGAGGGCAAACAGGTAAAAATATAGGCCTGAAATACAAATGTCTTGACAAAAAACCCTGATTCCAGAACAGAGCTATTTTGCTTCCAAAGAGCATTACTTAATGCAGAAAAGACACAAGATAATTAAAATAAAAACATTTTTATGTGTGGATGCAAGGCCATTTATCTCCAAAAACCTAAAGTTATTCCAAAAAAACCCATTTTCCTGTGTACAGAAAGGCATTAGGTACCAATTCAGCACACCACTTAGCTATATGCTTAACTTTAAGCACATAAATTGTCCCATAGATTTCAACTGGAATTAAGCATATGCTTAAGTGCTTTGCTCAGTTGGACTTCTCATTGACTTCAACAGGTGTAGGACCCTAAATCATCAGTAGTTTTAGAGGATATTCCAGAGGCCATCTACTATGATACAATAAAGTACACATAATTAAAACTAAACGACACTTGTCAAAATAAAAAACAAAGTACATTTTGTGATGGAGTATTCTTGATTTTGCTAATTTGAAAATTTTATTAGCCCACAGTAGGTCTCCTATTCATTAGTGGGAATTAGTAATTTTTTTTATTGCCTTTAATTTTTAAAAAGATGTTTTATTCAACCAAACCCCAAGGTTTTACACCTTCCCTTCCTCTTACCATGAAAAGTTAGTGCCAATTTATTTGACAATTGTTCAGAATAAGAGTTTATAAGTTTTGAGTTACAGAGAGCCCATTTACAGAAATTTGACATTCACTTAGCATTACTTATCGCATCAATCATTAAGGCACATAGTACAGATAGGTAGGTTGCTTTAGAGACAGAGACAAGGACTTCTTGAGGTGGTATAAATAATATGAACTTTTGAATAATTTACAAAGTTTTACACAAAAGTAATGTTACATTGACATATGTTTTTTCAGATTCCTTATGAAATTCTACATAAATTAAACTATTTTACTTTTTACATATTTAATAGTTATTCTTATGAAATAATTTATTGAATAAGCAGAAATAATATTTAAGCATGCACTGCTGATAATTTTACAAGATAAAGACTTGATATTTCTTTCAAGATGATTCTCAAAACACACCCAAACACAAAATTATATATAAAAAAGAAAATGGAGGCCTGTGAGATGCTCCATAGCTAAGGATAAAGTTTGCTCTCAATTATATGGCAATCCGGGGAGGTCCCGGATGACTGGAAAAAGGCTAATGTAGTGCCCATCTTTAAAAAAGGGAAGAAGGAGGATCCGGGGAACTACAGGCCAGTCAGCCTCACCTCAGTCCCTGGAAAAATCATGGAGAAGGTCCTCAAGGAATCAATTCTGAAGCACTTAGAGGAGAGGAAAGTGATCAGGAACAGTCAGCATGGATTCACCAAGGGCAAGTCATGCCTGACTAACCTAAGTGCCTTCAATGAGGAGATAACTGGGTCTGTGGATGAGGGGAAAGCAGTGGATGTGTTATTCCTTGACTTTAGCAAAGCTTTTGATACAGTCTCCCACAGTATTCTTGCCAGCAAGTTAAAGAAGTATGGGCTGGATGAATGGACTATAAGGTGGATAGAAAGCTGGCTAGATCGTCGGGCTCAACGGGTAGTGATCAACGGCTCCATGTCTAGTTGGCAGCCGGTTTCAAGTGGAGTGCCCCAGGGGTCGGTCCTGGGGCCGGTTTTGTTCAATATCTTCATTAATGATCTGGAGGATGGCGTGGACTGCACTCTCAGCAAGTTTGCCGATGACACTAAACTGGGAGGAGTGGCAGATACGCTAGAGGGTAGGGATCGGATACAGAGGGACCTAGACAAATTAGAGGATTGGGCCAAAAGAAACCTGATGAGGTTCAACAAGGACAAGTGCAGAGTCCTGCACTTAGGACGGAAGAATCCCATGCACTGTTACAGACTAGGGACCGAATGGCTAGGAAGCATTTCTGCAGAAAAGGACCTAGGGGTTACAGTGGACGAGAAGCTGGATATGTGTCAACAGTGTGCCCTTGTTGCCAAGAAGGCTAACGGCATATTGGACTGTATAAGTAGGGGCATTGCCAGCAGATCGAGGGACGTGATCGTTCCCCTCTATTCGACATTGGTGAGGCCTCATCTGGAGTACTGTGTCCAGTTTTGGGCCCCACATTCCAATTTTTCCACATCCTTCTTGTAAAGAGTCCAGCGGAGGGCAACAAAAATGATTAGGGGGCTGGAGCACATGACTTATGAGGAGAGCCTGAGGGAACTGGGATTGTTTAGTCTGCAGAAGAAAAGAATGAGGGGGGATTTGATAGCTGCTTTCAACTACCTGAAAGGGGGTTCCAAAGAGGATGGATCTAGACTGTTCTCAGTGGTACCTGATGACAGAACAAGGAGTAATGGTCTCAAGTTGCAGTTGGGGAAGTTTAGGTTGGATATTAGGAAAAACTTTTTCACTAGGAGGGTGGTGAAGCACTGGAATGGGTTACCTAAGGAGGTGGTGGAATCTTCTTCCTTAAAGGTTTTTAAGGTCAGTCTTGACAAAGCCCTGGCTGGGATGACTTAGTTGGGAATTGGTCCTGCTTTGAGCAGGGGGTTGGACTAGATGACCTCCTGAGGTCCCTTCCAACCCTGATATTCTATGATATGCTAGATTTTCATTACACAGCCCTAACTTCACAAACAAAACCACAATTTTCCAGATGTTTTTGCAACCAACATCTTACCTTAGGGTACGATATTTTTAGCCGGGGGATGTTTGGTAAATATCAAAGATTTTTAATGCTATGGTGGTGTGAACATTTGATTGTAGTTCATTAAAAATCTAATGTTTTTTTGGCTCATGATAGGTTAAAACAGCTAACATTTGTTTTGTTCTGCTGGCCTTGCTGAGGGGTTAGTGGATGTATTGAAGAGAGATAAACACTTGTTTTTATATGTCTCAAATGAATTGATTAAACTGTCAGCATCTAAACTGTGTTTATGGATATGGATCTCCCCACCGCAGTGTACACATATATCTCAAAGTATCTATATGACACCCATCACCATGACACTCATCATCATAGTATCTGGGCATGTATGTGTATGTATACAGTGGTCTCCATAAAAAGTCAGCATTTGTCAACAATTACCACACAGTGGAATGTGAGAGCAAATACGAGATAAGCTATTTCCTGTTCTTCCTTAAAGTCTGTTGTGTGTTAACTGGTGACAAATGTTGACTTTTTAATATCAACCATGGTATATTTACATACATAATGCACAAACATGAAATGCACATAATATATTAAGAAAATCATACTATAAAATAAAAAGAAATATGACAAAGACAAATTAAACAATTTAATTTAAAAAGTCTGACTGTCTAGGAATGGTTTCTATTATAACTTTATAAAAAAAAAATTCACAAATATCTTTAGTGCCACTTTGTTTTTTGCTTTGCTCACATGTTCTGTCAAAAGAAAAAATACCAGTAGGAAACAATGACCCTTTTGTTTGATGATCAGTTACTGATGAACAAAATAGATTATGCTTCTCTCATTTAGCCTGCTGGAAACTACAGCAGCCAAGCTTTCACATTACAAAAACAAATTTACACATAATTTTGCTAAGGGTCTGTTGAAAAAGCCAAATCTTGATGGCTATGAAGACTAACGATGACAAAAAAAGAATCATAAGAGTTTTCTCAATAGTTTCACAGTTGTGATTCTCATCACCTTGAGGGACTTTTGCTTTCAGATATGTTGAGTGTGTTTTATTCCTCTCAGTCACCAGTAGACATAAAAGATGGTGAGAATGTGTCCAATGGAGAACCAGCACATTTTATGAGAACTGAAGCTGACAAGCTCACAAGTTGCAAAGAAGCATAACTTATACCGTGAATAACATTCATCAGGCTGAGCCTTTTTCACAATAAGCCAGGGGTTACCACAAGATTGTCAATTGCTCTGAGAAGTTTTATTTTGTCAAGAATTTCACAGATGTGATTACGCTGTGTAATTTCAATATATTCTCCCAGCTCCCTTCAGGCACAGTTAGCTCTCCACTGAAAAAAAAATATATCTGCAAAGCTGGTAAGATACTTCAGCCTATTCAGAAGAACAGGGACGAAGCCAAGTGGGTAGCTATAAGAGATTTAAATTCCCTATTGACTTCGGTTTTGTCATCTGGTGGACACAAACACAGAATACTTTGTTTGAGATTCTCAGGTTTTGAATTAAAAAAAAAAAGGGAAGTGCTAATTATCTCATCATATTTTGTATTATTATGCAGTGAAACTCATTTGATCATCATGTGGTAGACAGTATGATACACATCCTTTGTGGGTATACAGTACCTGAATGATCAACCATAGAAGATAACATATCTACTAACAGAAATGTTCTTGCTACTGTATGGAAGGAAGATTGCGGGATTTAATTATCTTTCATGAAATATTGGTTTTGGGATTTGAAATAAGCGGTGAGTTTTATAAAAGACCACAACTGACATTCTAATCTTTACTACCCACTGGCAAAATTAAGAAAGTTTCCTAAATTACTCCAAGACGGGTTTGCCTTCAGTTTAAAAGCCTCTATGATATCTCACTCTGTGTCCTGCTTCTGAGTTCCAGTCAAATTCTAATAGGTTCATGTGAGGCAGACGGTGAAATCCTGGTCACACTGAAATCAATAGGAGTTTTGCTATTTACTTCAATTAGGCCGGGATTTTACCTTGAGATTTTTATCAAAAGACATTTAGATCAACTGATCTTCTCCCGATTCTTTCATTCTGTTTCGCCAGTACCCAGTACTAAGTTACACAAATCTCTGTAAAGCATACAACACAAATCCCCCAAGCTAAGAGACACTTAGTTTCATGGATAGGCGCTTAGACTGTCAGCTGGTAATTGCACATTCACAATGAAGTGACAAAGATTTAACTTTCATCCGACACTGTCACTCTACATCATCGACCCCTTTTTAAATGAATGGATTGGTCCAACTCTGCTATCATGTTCTCAAATGTCAGAGTTCAGACACAGCTCTTTACTAGACTCACATAAATCCCAGTGGGTTAGATTATTGAGATGTAGCCCAGGATAATGGGCAGTGTCTTATTATGTTGCTCCAGGAGTAGAATGGTGGGGGGAGATAAGAGAGGCAAAGTTTCCATCCTGGTGTCCTTGGTGTTCTGGGGAGGGACTAAACTGTGACAAAACTATACCTGTGTCTATGGGTATGTCTACACTGCAACTGTGGGCACGATTTGCAGCATGTGTTGGCGTACCCACACTAGCTGTACTCTAACTAGCAGGGCCGGCTCTAGGATTTTTGCCCTGCCCTCGGCCCCGCCCCAACTCCACCCCTTCCGAACCCCTTCCCCAAATCCCCGGCCCAGTCTCCTCCCCTGGGGGTGCCTCATTCCCCCCCCATTGCTTCCTGCGGGCCCCCCGCAACAACTGTTTTGCGCACGACAAGCCTGGGAGGGAGGGTGGAGAAGCGGAGTGGTGGCGGCGCGCTCAGGAGAGCAGGCGGAGGCGAGCTGAGGCGGCGGGGGCACTTTTCCCCCATGCCCCGGAGTCGGCGCCTATGATGGCCGGCGCCAGAATGCCACCCCTAGAAATGTGCCGCCCCAAGCACCTGCTTGTTTTGCTGGTGCCTGGAGCTGGCCCTGCTAACTAGCTTGCTAAAAATAGAAATGAGGATGCCATGGCATGGACTTCAGTGTAGGCTGTGCAAGTCTGCCTGATCTTCCTCAGTACATACATATTTGTGTGTCTACAAAACCTGCAAATCCCACCATGGCTGCAGTGTATATGTATCCACTGAGTACACTCCCTAATGTGTTGACATAAGACTGTCACTGGGCAAATTCGGGGGAGGGGGGGAGGAGGTGGAGTCAAGGCTCCACCTACTCCCTGCACTCTCTCATTCCATTCCCCACTGTGGATCTGTGGAGCCTGCTTCTTCCGGTGTGCAGAAAGGGGTGGTATGGACACAGCAGTGCAAGAATGTAAAGAGAGCGTCCTACCCCTCCTCTATTATCTTGTGCCAGCTCACAAGACAGGCCACATCCCAGTAGTAATAGTTGTAAACCTACTAACAATGAATTTGAGTGCCATCATCTTTACCCCTCCTTTTGGGAGTAGGCAAAGAGACCCCCACCACCACCACCACAAGCAAAGCAGCTGCAAAAGGGCAAATGACAATCTTTTCTTTAACAACTGGCTATAGGATCAGAACCATCACTCACTGCTTTAGAACTGGTCCTACAAGATATAGAATACCATCAACTCCCATTCAAGCCAACAAGAGTTATGAGAACTCACCACCCAGCAGGAGGGGCTCAGTACCTTTAATAACTAGTATAATTTTAATTAAGCACCAGAGGTATGGGCTCCATATGCTGTAACCAGTAGCCTGACCCAGTCTGTTCCACACCTCCTCGCAATTCTACGGAAAAGCAAATTAATTCCCAAACATGAGTTAGTTCTAGATGTTCAACTAAGAGTTTTTACTGAAGCCTCTTTCCTGCCCCAAGCATATACTTCATGTCTTGTTGTAACATGGATCCTCTGATGTTTCAGTGAGATGTTAATATAATGCAGGGTAGCTTTTACTGTTCTGAAACTTAAAGTCACCCATCTGGTACTCAACTTCATGCCAACTGTTAACCACTGAACTGATAGAGGCTTATAACAAAATGCTAATTCTGCTTTATTCTTTGTGTGAGAATGGCAGAATGAATATAGAGGCTATTAAAATCTGAAAATGATTCATGTCTGCCACTTCATCAACAGTGTCTCCTATAGTTAACTCCAATCGATGATTCAGATAGATAATGCCAAGCCAATATTTTCAGAAAATGTGTAAGGAGTTTGGCAGCTACTTTAGATTCCCTGCCCAGAGTAACAAAAGTTCCGTCAGAGACAAATCATATCAATCTCTCCTTCTAAGAATGTTCTATGGAATGATATCTGCGAGCTGTTAAAAAAACAAACAACAACAACACTAAAATTGTTTCAGCATTAGAAGCAGCAAGCTCAACTAAATCCAGAGGGGGGGAAATCTGTGTCTTGCTCTCCAACACCAATTCTTATGTTGCTAATTAAGAGTTTATTCCCCCCCCCCCCCCAAGTGTTAGACTCATCAATTAAAACTACAACTTTGTCTCTTGAGCAGCTCATCCTCTAGTAACTTATTTCTTCTGCCCTTTTGCTCTTCTTTCTGGCTCTGTATAATTATATATGTGCATACTGAAAACTTTTCACATGTGCACTTTCATTTATCAGCTGCACTTTTTATTAATCAGGTATTCTGTTTTACCAATATACTCTAAAATTCTATGACAGAACAAACACTTGACTGGAAGTCTAGAGACCTGAGTTTCATTTTCAACTGCCTCAGTTTACCCCTTCTGTAGTGGGCTTTGCTTTGGGGCCAGCACGCCTAATGCTCAGGCCGTGGCTGAAAAGTCTCTCTGAAAACTGAGGAGGCTCCTCTGGGCAGTCCGGGGGCCTGGTGGCCAAGCTACAGTTTGTGGCTGCCCTGAAGTCTTCTGGGATCTTTCAGGAGGCCGATGGAAGAGGAGAAGGATGGGGGACCTGGGCCCTCCCTCTCCACCAGGTCCAGGCCCATGCCCCAAGGGGAGAGAGGCAAGGGGTAGCTCAGTCCCTTCTGGCTGCCACTCCAGATCAGCCTCCCCAGGGCCACTTTCTACCTTTCCTGTTTCCCTTCAGTCTCAGTAGTTCAAGGCTTCAGCTGGGGCGGGGAATGCTTCCCAGCTCACCTTCAGAGTCCAATTGTCTCCCCTTAGTCAGGCGGAAGGGTGATCCCGGCCAATTCTTACTCACAGTCCTGGTCCTTCCCTGTAGAGAGTGCTCCGCCTCAGTGGCTGCAGCCCGTCTACATTCTTGCCTCCATGCTCACCCTTTCCACCCCCAGCCAGACTGCCAGAGCTCCCTTTTTTATAGGTCCTCCATAGGGAGTATGCCCGGAAGTTGCTCAAGAGTGGGGCCTTCCTGACCAGTACTGTTTCCACCACTCCTTTTACCTTAGTGTGGGGTCTGTAAAACCAATCACACCTCCATAAAATGGGGATATGATACTTACCTGCTTTGTAAAGTGCTTGGAGATCTACAGATGTAAACCACTATATAAGAAGGAGATATTATTAAATACTAATTCACCACCAACAATGTAGTTGGTGCTATAGATATAAAGAGAGTCACTGCCCCAATGAGGTCTCAATTTAAAAGACAGAAGACAGGATGCACTGGAAGACGTATCAGAGGGAGTAAATAGGATTTGGGTTTTTAAAAGTTTTTTAATTTGTGTGTCATGGTACAACAATTTTTCTCATTTCAGTCTCAATGTGATAAGAAATGTTAGCACATGAATTCGCAGAATGAAGTAAATGACTCATGTCAAAAACAATTTGAATTTTCCAGCTGAGGTTAAGAGGCAGATCAGTGAATAGTGTGCCTGACTTATTTTTATCATAGTTTCATAGCATTTAAGGCCAATAGATCATTAGATCATCAAACCTGACCTCCTGTATATCAGAGGCTATTACATTTCACCCAGTAACTCCTGTATTGAGCCCAATAACTTAGGTTAGACTAAAGCATTGCAGTCCTCAAAAGACTAAACTGCTGTGTGTCACAGGCAGAGCACAGAACAGACTGAAATATCACCAATGCCTGAGGCCCCTGCAGTGGCAGGCAATTGATTAGGTGAGATATGTTCAGAAGATCCTAGCAAGCAATGCATGCCTCATGCTGCAGGTGAACGCAAAAAATCCCAAGCCAACTTGATCTGGGGGAAAATTCCTTCCCAACCCCAAATCTGGCAATCAGTATGACCCTGAGCATGTGAACAAGACATCAGCCAAACATCTGAGAAAGAGGCTTTCTTGTACCATCTCAGAGCACTGGTCCACCCCATCTGGTGTCCTGTCTCCAGTAGTGGCCTTTTTTGGATTGTTCAGAGGAAGGTAAACAAAAACAAAAACAAAAACAAAAAAACCCCAAAAACCCACCACATAGCTTGCCAATTTTGCATTGGGGGAAAATAATTCTCTCTTGACACCTGAAGGCCATGGCCAATGCCTTGAAGCATGAGATGTGATTATAGTCATTGTCTTAATACAGAGCTGCAAGTATTCTGAGCAATGCAGAGCTTCCTGTTCTCTCCGTGGGCTGTAAAGGAAAAGAATGAACAGGAGGATTCATAGATTCACAGATTCCAAGGCCAGAAAGGACCACATAACTTTCCAACCTGACCCCTGTACACACAGACCATTGAATTCCTCTTACAAGATGGACTAAAGCAGTAGATCTCAAGCTTTCCAGACTACTGTACCCTTTCAGGAGCCTGATTTGTTTGCATACCCCAAGTTTAACCTCACTTAATAACTACTTGCTTATCAGACAGCCAAATACAAAAGTGTCACAGCACAGTATTACTGAAGAATTGATGACTTTCTCATTTTTACCATAGAACTATAAAATAAATTGATTGGAATATAAATATTGTACTTAGATTTCAGTGTATAGTATATAGAGTAGTATCGACAAGTCATTGCACGAAATTTTAGTTTGTACTGACTTCGCTACTGCTTTTTACGTAGCCTGTTGTAAAATTAGGCAAATATCTACATGAGTTGATGTAACCCCTGGAAGATCTCTGTGTACCCCCCAGGGGTCCACATACCCCTGGTTGAGAGCCCCTGGATTAAAGCATATATTTTATAAAGATATCATATCTCACTTTAAAGACTAAGTTATGATGAGTTCATGCCTCCCCACACACACACTGTTCCAAAATTTAATTACCCTCACTGCTAGGAAACTGCATCTTAATTCAAGGTTGAATTTATCTAACTTTAGCTTGCAGACATTGGATCTTGTTATGCCTCTGTCAGTAAGATTAAAAGCCTCCCACTATCAGATATATTTCCCCATGTATAAGTACCTATATACCATGATTAAATCGCCTCTCAACCTTCACTTTGATACGCTAATGGGTTGAGCTCTTTAAGGTTCACATCATAAGGCTTGTTTCCCAGTCCCTGAATAATTTTTGTGGCCCAGTATTTTCATATCATTCCTGAAGTGTGGACACCAGAGCAGGACATGGTATTCTAAGAGAGTCTTAGCAGTGCTGTGTACAGGGGCAAGATCACTTCCTTACTTCTATTTAATGTTCCTTTTCTAGCCTTTTTTTGCCACAGCATTGCACTGAGAGCTCAAGTTGAGGCAGTTATCCACTACGATCCCCAAGTCCTTCTCTGAGTCACTGCTTTCCAAGACAGTCTCCCATCAATGCTTGTACGTACAGACAAGCATTAATTGTCCCCAGGTGTATTATCTTGCATTTGGCTGTATTAAAGCATGTTTTGTTGGATTGTGACCACTTGCAGAAGAGATCTGTATAGCTTGAAAGTTTATTTCTTTCACTAACAGAAGTTGGTCCAATAAAATATATCACCTCACCCACCTTGTCTCTTACACGGAGTGTGTCAGTTTGTCCTTCACAGTGTGTAGCCTTTTTTTTCTTTTTGTTATGCATAGACCAGGGGGATCAATTGCACTTCACAGCTAGTGAAGGAATTGTGAGATCTGTTAAAAAATAAGTCTTCAAAATGTCTGTTTACCACCCTCAGGCAGATGGACTGGGGGAATGTTTTAGTAAAATGCTGAAAAGGATGCCAAGAGAGTTTGTGGCCCTGGATCCCTGTCATTGGGACAGGTTGCTCCCACCCTTCCTATTTGCCATCTGCAAAGTGCCACAGATGTCTACAGGTTTCTCCTCATTTTAGCTACTATGTGGGAGGCAGCCAAATAGGACCCTAGATCTCCTCCATGAGACATGGGAGGAGCAAGACCCTAAAACAACTACTGTGGTGTACTACATCATCCATTTGAAGGAAAATTTGGAGACACTGGGAGTTTTGCAAGAGAAAACCTGCAGAAATCACAACAGAGCCAGGAATGGACCTACAATAGAGGGGCTAGGATGTGAGAATTGAAGCCGAGGCATAGAATTTTGTTAGTACTACCTACTTTGGAGTCAAAGCTATTGGCCAGGTGGGTTGTGACCATTTGAGGTTGTAAAAAGTGTGGGGGTGATCAATTATGAAATCCAGCAGCTGCAGAGAAGAAAAGAGACACAGGTATACCATGTGAACCTGCTGAAGGCTTGGAAGGGCCAACGGTGTGTCCCTCATCATGCCTTTTTTCCCCCGAACATGAACTTGGCCCTCAAGTACCCTTAGTCCAAGATTGCAAGGTCAATATCAATGGGGGAAGAACTCCAGACAAAACAGAAACAACAAATATGATGGGTAATTTAAGCCTTCCCTTCTGTGTTCTCAAGATTGCCAAGACGAATCGATCTAGCCTACCACCATGTGGACACTGAGCCAGGAAAAAAGGTCTGTGAAAATCTACAGGCCCTCCCATGGAAAATGTGGGAGACAGTCCGCAAAGAACTACAGGCCATGGTGGACGTTGGGGCAGTCAAGACCTCCCATAGTTAAGGCTGCGAGTTTTTCCACAGAGGTCACGGAAGTCACGGATTCTGCCCTCCCCCCGAGTGCCCGCGGTGCCCCCCTGGACCGTCCCCCCAAGCACCCATGGCACCCCCTGGACCACCACCCACCAAGTACCTGCGGCACCCCCTGGGGCATTCCCAAGATTTAGTCAGGGGTTACAGGCCATGAATTTTTATTTACTGTCCGTTATCTGTCCATGACTTTTACTAAAAATACCCATGACTAAAACATAGCCTTACCCACAGTGAATGGAGGATTCCCATTATACTCATCTCAAAACCCGATGGGTCAACACGATTTTGCATCAGAAAGTGAATGCAATACCAAAATTCAACATGTATCCTATGCCTAGAGTGGGTGAGTTGCTGGAGAAGCTAGGAGCTGCCAAATATATGTCCACTCTTGACCTGACACAGGGGGTATTGGCAGATTCATTTAAAAACTGTATCATGAGAAAAAGACAGCATTCTCCACCATTTGGCCTCTACCAGTTCAAGACCATGCCGTTTGCCAGCAGCCACCTTCCAATGCCTGATGGACCAGGTATCAATGTTGATAAATGCAAAGTAATGCACATTGGAAAACATAATCCCAACTATACATATAAAATGATGGGGTCTAAATTAGCTGTTACCACTCAAGAAAGAAATCTTGGAGTCATTGTGGATAGTTCTCTGAAAATATTCACTCAGTGTGCAGCAGCAGTCAAAAAAGCGACCAGAATGTTGGGCATCATTAGGAAAGGGATAGATAATAAGACAGAAAATATCATATTGTCTCTATATAGATCCATGGTACACCCACATCTTGAATACTGCGTGCAGAAGTGGTCGCCCCATCGCAAAAAAGAAAAAATTGGAATTGGAAAAGGTTCAGAAAAGGGCAACAAAAATGATTAGGGGTATGGAATGGCTTCCCTATGAGGAGAGATTAATAAGACTGGGACTTTTCAGCTTGGAAAAGAGATGACTAAGGAGGAATATGATTGAGGTCTATAAAATCATGACTGGTGTGGAGAAAGTAAATAAGGAAGTGTTATTTACTTCTTCTCATAACACAAGAACTAGGGGTCACCAAATGAAATTAATAGGCAGCAGGTTTAAAACAAACAAAAGGAAGTATTTCTTCAGACAACAAACAGTCAACCTGTGGAACTCTTTGCCAGAGGATGTTGTGAAGGCCAAGACTATAACAGGGTTCAAAGAAGAACTAGATAAATTCATGGAGGATAGGTCCATTAATGGCTATTAGCCAGAATGGGCAGGGATGGTGTCCCTAGCCTCTGTTTGCCAGAAGCTGGGAATGATCAACAGGGAATGGATTACTTGATGATTACCTGTTCTGTTCATTCCCTCTGGGACACCTGGCATTGGCCACTGTCAGAAGACAGGATACTGGGCTAGATGGACCTTTTGTCTGACCCAGTATGGCCGTTCTTATATTCTAACCTTATAGGCAATATGTTGCAGTGTATATTGATGGTATCATCATTTACAGCTATGATTGGAACAACCACCTAAGGCACATCACTGCAGTCCTGCAAGCCCTCATGGAAACAAGACTAATGGCCAACCCCACCAAATGTAGATTGGTCAACCAGGAAAGGACTTATCTGAGCTATACGGTAGGGGGCTGACAATTACAGTCGCTAGTTGTCAAGGTCCAAGCCTTGGCACAATGCCTTGTCCCAACTACAGAAAAACAAGTGCCGCACATCTGAGCCTTGATGGCTATTATAGGTACTTTGTCACAAATTTTTGCCACAGTTGCAGCGTCCCTAATGGACCAGGTAAAGGACACATGCTCTAAGAAAATTCAGTGGACCCAGGCCTGTGACAAAGCTTTCAGGACTCTGAAAGACCAGCTAAGTCAGGAACTTCCTCTTCCACCTGGACTTTAAGAAATTCATCCTGCAGACTGACACCGCCGATATTGATTTTGGGGCCACACTTTCCCAGGCCTTCAACAGGAAAGAACAACCCATCTTCTCTCTTTGGGTATGTCTACACTACCCGCCGGATCAGCGGGTAGTGATCGATCTATCGGGGATCAATTTATCGCGTCTAGACGCGATAAATCGATCCCCGATAGCTCTGCCGTTGACTCCGGAATTCCACCATGGTGAGAGGCGGAAGCGGAGTTGACGGGGGAGAGGCAGCGGTCAACTCGCCGCTGTCCTCACGGCCAGGTAAATTGACCTAAGATACGCTGACTTCAGCTACGCTATTCACGTAGCTGAAGTTGCGTATCTTAGGTCGACCCTCCCCACCCCAGTGTAGACCTAGCCTTTGTAGGAAACCGTTTACCTCAGGAATGCCCCACTCTATCTTCGAGAAGGAGGCCCTGGTGGTGAAGTGAGCCATAGGCACCTTAAGATATTATAGGGGAATTCTTTTCTCCTAGAGCAAAATCATGCTCCAGTCCAATGGCTTAACTCAATGAAAGATGCCAACCCTAGGATTATGTGATGGTACCTCTCCTTGTAACACTACAGCTTCCAAGTAACTCCACTGAGCAGGGAGGGAAGATTAGATTGCAGACTTTTTTCACATGAAGGGGAGTACAAGGGTCGCAGGGTATTACCCCAGCCCTGGCTTGAGGGGGAGGTGTGTGATGGAGTGTGTAAACCCCACGCTGGAACTGCAGGGGTTAAGGAGCAGTTCTGCCCCTCCTGCACCTGCAGAGCCTGTTCCAACAGGAGGAGGAGCTTAAAAGGGAGACAGACAGCTCAGATGGGGAAGACAGGTTAGGAGGACAGATACTGAACAAGGATGCCACAGAAGCCCCCACTCCAAGAAAGGGGCTATAAGCTGAGCCCAGCTGGGCTGAAGGTTTAGGTGTTTTTAGGGGGAGGTGTTTGGTTTTTGCTATCTTATGTCTGACTTTGAGGAGAGAAGGTAGGAAGTGGCCTGGGGGCAGCCATGAGGCACTCCAGGGCATTTGATATTGTTGCCTCTCATAGGATCCTGGTTGGAACCTGGTGGACTGGGTGTGCCTGGGCTCCCCTACCCATCACCCTTGTTGCAGAGGGGCATAAACTTCCTTTCCAACCCTCCTCTCCAACATAAGGAGGGGAGATGCTGAGAGACAGAGATGCTGAGAATGTTGGTTAGGGCGAGCCACCTGCAGAGGTCTGGAGGTAAGCTAAAGACCTTTCCTGGTATGAGGGGGTGAGACTCCCTATATTTCTATGGACTGTTTCCCCCAAAGGAGACAATCTAAACTGATGACCCACCCAGAGGGCTGAATTGCCGCTCTCCAAAAGGCAGGCCATGAAAGTATTGGAGTAGTTGCTGGCGAGAGGCACTGGAGATGCGGAAAAGTGGAGGCCCAGCGACCTAACCACTAGAGCATCAGCAAGCCCAGCCCCCTGTACAGTTTGTTTTTAACAAAACAACACAGGACACAATATCTCATTGTTAGTAGCTGCCAGTTCAGCCCAAACTAGAGATGTACATATTTAATTTTATAAACTATACATTTTGAACTGACAGTATTTGTCTTGGCAAAACTAGATCAGTACAGAAAGGCTTGCTGTAACTGAATTGCTTCAGCTGAAATGAAGCTAGTGACAACACCATTCTCATCATGACACATTCCCATTTTTTAAAAATCTGCTTCTCAATGATGATGGATTTATTAATCTCATCTGAATATTTGCACATCCAAGATATGATCTAGTCTTTGTGTCACATGAGAATAAAACCAGAGTTTGCTCTCAAACCAAAGCAGTTAAAGTATAACATAATAGAGTATATGCAGGTGCAGATGTGATACAGAATCTCATTTGCTACAGTTTTCTTAAGTTAAACAGCTGCAAAATCTGGACCATTGTTTAGTGAATCTTTTTTTATTCCTCAGCATGACAGTATAAATTGTAATATACTGTGAAAATACTGCATTTAATACATTTTATAGGACTATTCAGGTCATGTCTACTTTAATCACCAGAGTTTGTGTTAAATATTAAAATCCCTATTATTGATGTATTTTTGTTATTATGGTATTTCAAATAAAATCATACACACTTTATTATTATTATACTCCTGCAGGCATATTTTGAATATAAAGTTTTGCAAATATATGTTTTATACAGCTCTTTAAAAAAAGAAACAGAGAATCTAACTTTGCATTGGGTCACTAACTGGATTAGGATGAAGACAATTAGCTACATTGACTTTGACCTGTGGGTTAGAAGTTCAAATCCTGCACAGGGCAGAAGTGACTCAAAGTTGACACCAGCTGATGAATACTCCATGGCTTATGTTAAATAAGATTCATAGAATTTAAAGCCAGAAGAGACCATTCATTGTGATCATCAAGTCTGACTTTCTGCTTAGCAAAGGCCTTGGAACCTCACCCAGTAATTTCTGTATCATGTTCATAACTTCTGTTTGAGCTAGAGTGTATCTTTAAAAAAAATCTGGTCTTCATTTAACGATTGATGTGATGGAGAATCTATCACATCCCTAGCAATTCCAATGGTTAATTAACCTCACTGTTAAAAATGTACTAGTCTTTGTCCAGATAGTAGACTGCAGATATCACAAAGTTACAAATCTCAGCATGACAAACAGAATCCATGTAGTCTCTTGCAACTTGAATGGACATAGACATTGGACTCTTCTCTCACTTCTAGTGAAGGCCCTTCAGAGGTATGCCTGCTGTTAAATTGAGGGGCAGTGATACCATTGATAATGAAGTACCTGTCCCATGAATAGAAGACTTTAGTCTCCAGAGCTGTCAGTTCATCATCCTTCACAGGCACTCAGGTTTGTTTTTTTTAAATCTGTAAAATTATATTCCCTTTTGTTAATAAAGAGATTTTGAGTCATAAGGTTGAGTGAAAGTTTAGAGCCATGATCCATGGCTTGAGTACATCAACAGACCACACAGTCGGTAGTTTTATTTTAAGGCTCTGTTATTGGTGATTAATAATTAAACTATATAATGAATTATTGAGATTTCTAAGCATCCCCATGTTAGGGCACCACTGAAAGTAGTATCAAATCTTTACAATCATATGCAATTAGGCTCAAAATCTTAATTATTTGCAATGTGCAGAAGGTAGGAAGTCGAGTTAACATATAAACATAAACTTTCCCTCTATCCCCTTTGGGTAATTACCATAATTTCACAATTAAAAAGATAGTGTTGAATCCTCCTTTGATGACTAAAGATAAATGTTTGACAAATAGCAACCTTATTAGTATTCCTCCCACAGTTTCTGAGTTGTATTTCCCAATATTTTTGTGGAAAATTTGTACTACAAGTAAAAGAGACTGTTTATGTGGAAACCTGAAGGCGATGTTTATCTACAGGCCCTCTGCTGTGCAGGCAGCATCACCAAACCTTCTCTTCATGACACTTACTGGGGAACACAATCATAGCACCTTATCGCTGAGCACACTCATAGCAACTAATGTAGACGGAAGCAATTCACTTCCACGTTAGCTCATTCCTGATTCTCTAGAGCAGGGGTAGGCAACCTTTGGCACACGGCCCATCAGGGTAATCCGCTGGCAGGCTGTGAGACATTTTGTTTACATTGACTGTCCGCAGGCACAGCCCCCTGCAGCTCCCAGTGGCCGCGGTTTACCGTTCCCGGCCAATGGGAGCTGCGGGAAGCGGCAGCCAGCATGTCTCCGCAGCCCACGGCTTCCCACAGCTTCCACTGGCCGGGAACAGTGAACAGTGGCTACTGGAGGCTGCGGGGGGCCGTGCCTGTGGACGGTCAACATAAACAAAATGTCTCGCGGCCCGCCAGCAGACTAGCCTGATGGGCCACGTGCCGAAGGTTGCTGACCCCTGCTCTAGAGCATAGACGATTAGTCTTTGTGAAATCTGCCAAATGAAGTGACAGATGAATGTGCCAAAGACTCCAAAACTCATTGTAGATGGGCAATGTTCACTTCCCCCACACCATCAATATCAGGGGAAGCAGCAGTAGCCCAGGAGAAACAAACAGATAATACTTAGTCCTGCTTTGAGTGCAGGGGACTGGACTAGAAGACCTCTTGAGGTCCCCCCTACTCCTATGAATCTATGATTCTATAACAGGGCTATTTCAGAGCTTTAGTAAACACCTAGACTGAGAGAGTGTAACATGGCAATCCCCAACTGACCAGCCCTCAGTGGGGCTAAGTATGATGTCAGAAACAGCATCCCTACTCCAAGAAGAAGCATAACCTTAGTAGTTAGTCCTTCAGTGAACTGCAAACTGAAAAACTGGCTATTATTAAGTTGTGCCATTTACCAAAGTTTAAATTAACAATTTATCGGAATGTGTTGACATACATCTGAAGAGCAGCACTTCATGCATTGTTTTAATACCTATTAGTGGAAAACAGAGTATGTGGTTTTATAGAACGGGCAACAGTAAAGAGTGCAGTTCTACACTGAAAAGTGACAGTAAAAATAGTACTCAACAGGTCTGCTCTCTGTATAGCTAGCTTGGGTACTGGAGCAGTGAAGCTGCAACAGCACACATTTTAGCACAAGCTAGCCCCCCAACCAATTACCCAGGGTTCTGGGCAGGCTTGTAGAGCCCATGTTGAAGCATGCCCTGCTGCTGCTTCACTACTCCAGTACTGGAGCTAGCTAGAATAAAGCTAGCTTGGGCCTGTCTATTCGAGATCCCATCACAGCCCAGGATTGTAGTACATACATACTACAAGTGATAACTGGGAGACAATGGGGTTCAACAGATGTCACACAAGGCATCATTTTGTCTGCTGAACCTTTATAATTGGTTACGATACATGAGAAGGAAAGAACCCAGCTTAGATTTCAGATCTCAGGTTGGATTTACAGGGTTGGCAGCTAGAAATTAAGGTTTTATTTGTAAACTGAGCATTTTTTATATAGATATCAAATGAGACTGTCACAGGAAGCCTTTGCTGCTACTCGGTGTGCCTCACTGTCTGGCTTGTTTCTTAATCTCAACCACACACACCAGGTTGTCACCTTTCACCATGTGTGTATTTGTTTTTTACTTACATAGAATAACAGAACATACTGCACGCTTACAGCAGGAGGAGACTTCCACACAGCCTTCTTTCCTCAGCCCAGACTCTCGATCTGAGCATCTCCTTCTTCCTGTTCCTCTACTTTATAGCTTCCCAATTACTGAGCCAATTCCCTCATTAGCCCAGCAATTGCCAACCAAGTGTCAGTAATACCTAACAGAAACTGGTTAATTGGTTTCAGTTAACCTGCACTCTTCCCAGTGCTCCTGCAGCCTCAGTGACCAGGGTCCTACTAATAGTGACCTGTCACAGACACAAATGCAGACCTCCACAATGCTATTTTTCAGAGCAGAACCACACTTCAAAGGTTGCAAAAAGAGTTTTCTTTTTTAGTATAGTGCTCTTTTAACATAATTATAACTTGGGGGCGAAATTCTCTGTTGGATTGAAAATTTTCATGCATGGTCTCCCAAAGGTAAATATTTCTCAAAATTTGAGCAAAAGCCCTTCAACTGTTTTTGCATTTAAAGCCAGTGGCAACAATATAATTTCCACTAGGAGAAAAAAGTATTTTTTTTTTAAAGAAGGGTTGCAGCAATAATATATAATCTTAAATTTGGTGCTGACAATCTTGATGAAGGACTGTGTGCTTTGCTAGGCTTGCAGGAGAAATTATAAAAAACACTCTAAGCATTGAAAAGTCATTTCTGCATATGTTCAGTGGGCATTATTTAAAGAAGCCTCACTGCACACGCACTCAGCCCAGGCACTGCTGCTAAAATACTCTGTAGGAGGGAGATTTAAGATGTCACCCTGAAATGTGCACAGCAAGATATTTTAAAACGTCAACGTGTGGATCCTGGAACTTTTGGGAGGCTTTGTAGTTTTGGAACAGATTTCTGTATTATTGTGTACAGGTTCCTTTTTTATTTAAACGTCTTTTTTAATTCCTTTTTCTGATCATCACTGTCAACAGTCAACATGCAACAAAAGAAACAGGAAGGAAGGAGATTAAGGACTTGTCTTCACGTTATAAGAATTGCCCTTCAGTTGAGTTTCATCCACACACAAAAACCCTAAACTCGAATGGGATGGTGCTTTTAAGTCAAGTTGGCTAGCCCATCGTGGCTAAAGGCTAAAGTTTGAATTAGTACAACTTGTCATTTGATAACAAAACCAATCTGTGTAGCTGGAGTGCTATTTTACGGTGTGGCCCTCTTATTCAAGCTAGGCTAACCTGAGAGGAGTTAATTTGAGTGTAGATAACTCAAGTTAACTCTGCAGTGAAGACAATCCCTCGAGAGACTTTGGTAGAAAATGCAAGGGGACATGGACAGTCTATGATGCCAGAAATTCCTACAAACCTACACCACAGTCCTAAAGGAATCCAAGAGATCACATTGTTCTCTGTCACTATACTAGCTGCTAAATCCTAGCCAGTATTTTACACACTGAACAGCTTTGACAATCCAGAAAGCCTACAACTCCCACTGAGAGAAATTGGCAGCCTAATTCACAGATAAAGGTCCATATCCTCTGCTGTAGCACAGCTGCTATGCACTGCATCACTCGTGGATTCGGGCCATAGACCTGGCATATTCAGAACAGGGAGGATAAAGCCAATGCAATCCTTTGATAGCATAGAGCCAGGAAAGAGAGGTTCCTACACCAGCCTCCCTCTCTTATGTCTGCAGTGGCATCATGGCAGGAACAAATGGGGTGTGACTAGGATGCCCTTAAGCAACACTGATCCCAACTATGATTTTGGCACCCTGAGGCTGTTAGCAGCCAGTGTAAATTATAGCAGGAAAATTTACACTGATGGACCAGCCCAGAATCCTGCTCTGTCCAAGGTCTCCAAAATTTGGAATAGCCTCTATAGATCCCAGGAGGTGGAGACTGGGCAAAAGCAGCAGCTTTCTTAGATTTCAGACCATGCACACAACAGGACATACTTGAAACACTAAAGAAAATCCAAACAACCATATGTGAATCAGTCAGAAGTGCTTGAATCGTCTGCTTACCCATATATCCATCACATCCTTTAGTCAAGACAGTTTTTCACATACCCTGAAGCATGCGGTGCTCCCCAGTGCTAAAGAAACCACTGCTCAGTGCAACTGAGCCCACCAAGTACTACCCAATATCTCATCTCCCTCTTCTGAGCAATGTAATAGAAAAGCTGGCCAACAACCACCTCCAACTATACCTGATCTCTGCCAAAATCCTGTAGCCTTCCTAACTGGGTTTTAGACTAAGTTATATTGCCGAGAAATGCCACTGGTCATGTTATCTATCCAGTTGTTTGGTTTTATTTTTCGTGATTGCCTTACACAATCTCAGAGACCATAGACAAAAAGCCATACTCATATTGTAGTTCTGATGAGATGCTGCTGGTGCAGCAAAATGAAAATTTATTTCATTATGTGAAAGATATATTTTTGTCACCCTGAAGGTAGTTTGTGGGAAATTTAATAACATTTCAATGAGTCATTTCTGAGTTACCTTGGGGGGAAAAAAATACTGAAAAATGTCTAAACTGCTGGAAAGTGCCCCTTTAAGCTCACAACCTAAAACCATCAAACCACAATTTTTACAAACTTTCAAAAAATAATCACCTTTTGGCTGAGAATAAACATGATAAATTTCAGTCCAAAGGATAATTTTTCAGAAAGTCATGTATGTCCAAAAAGAGACACTTATAATGAAAGTGTTTTCTCAACCATAACTGTAATGATGCTAGCACAACACTTTAATTCCTAGTGTGTACTTAAGCAGATCCCTTATTTTGTTTGATTTGAAGCCAATAATCTGATTCAAACCCAACAGTGTTTCCAGATTTCTCTTCTATGAAATTATTTGTTTGTTTTGATAAATGTAAATAATAGTGCATGTGACAAGTCTGATAAGGACTCCAAATTGACAGAAACACTGTGCCAATTTGTGTCTACATCCTGTTTACATAACCCCATTAACTTCCATGCAAGCTGACACAGCTGCAAGAAAGATACTGTACTGTTCTCCATGTAAGAAAAGAGCTCATCTGACTAGATCATTTCATTTTGGCAGTATTTCTGAAAAGCAGCTTCATGGGTAATGACTTCAAAGTCAAGTTCTCAAGAAGATTCTAATTTCAGGTGCCATAATGGAGCATTACAACTTCTGTAGTTTGCATTTTTCTTTTATGTAATTTTGTTCTCTTGTATCTGTGGGCTGACTACATAAACAGTGGCAGTGTATTTAAAATTCATAAATATATGTTAATACAATATTAACATTGATATTTCAGTTGTATTGTGTTGCATGCAGGAGTTCAGAGCTCAGAGAGGAGTGTGTGGTTGCAATAGGGTAAATGCTGCATTCGTAATAGCTCAAATGTGACACAAAAGAGTAAACAGTACTTCCAGCTGTAGTGACCCCTGTATTGTTAACTCTTTAAGCACCTTCTAGTGAATTTCACTTGTTTCAGCTTCAGAAACCCTCTCCCTAGATCATGAACTCTTACATTTTCAAAACACACATTAATATTAGAAAGCCTAACAAAGCTAACTTTTTTTTTAACTTTAATGGAAGACTCATCTTAGCCTTCTCTTAAAGGGATTTATTTCTCTGTACCTTGCCTCCTTTTCTCTTTGCCTCTTCCCTCATCTGTGGCATTTCCTGCCTTCACTCCCCTTCTCAGAAGCTTAGTTGCTCTCTCTCCCTTTTCTGTACTTTTAAGGACAGCATGTTGTGGGGGCTACTTCAGTTCTTGGAGTGATTTAAATGGGAGATGTGGACAACCAGCATCTTGCAGGATGGGGCCCTGAGAGCCAGAGGATGACATCTGGTCCCCAATTAAGTTAATGGGAATTTTGCCACTGGACTTCAGTGGAGCCAGGATGTCACAAACAGAGAAATATAACTGTTCTCCTAAATGCTAGACAGGCTTCTGTGATCTTTATTGGCTATGCACTGCCAGACTATTAGTGATGAAAAATACCTAAAGCTTCCCCACTCAAAACAATGGTACCTAAAACAGCCATGTCTATATATATCTGTGCAGGCATTTACATCATGCCCATTCCTGTGGTATCAGCTCACTGCAGAACTGTTCAAAAACGTAAGACACCTCTTCTCAATAGTGGAGGCTCTTCAGAAATTATTTCAAGCAGAAACTGAAGGAAAATTCAGTACAGGAGACTTACCAAGTGAAAACTTGAATTTCAAATCATGTGGCAAAATTTATTACAATAAGATCTACAGCAATTCTTCTTTTATTTCCAGCACTCCTATGACAAACATTCTCTTCAATCAGTGCAATGATTTCACTGTTGCCTGATTCAGTAGGAAATCAGTTGTCATATATATATAAAAAAAAATGTTTGTACTTTTAGGAAGTGTCCTTGCCATTCTCATTTTCTGTTTTCAAAGCTTCATTGGGTTTGTCCTTTGGAATTGTTCTGTTGTTCCTGACATCTTCATGGCATCTCTGTACTTTGTATGTTGGATGTATATTCTCCAGTTCATATTGCTGTTTAATAGGAGTCATGAACTGCTGCTGGGAAGGGCAAAACTATTTTGGCAGAGCTCTCTACAGAAGTGGCAGAATGTATGTGCGGGAAAAACAGGCAAGTCTTTTGGAAACAATGTCTGTACAGTTTTGCATCACTCAAGACAATATCTCCCATTGACAGATGTTCATTTCTTGTTTGCTTAGTTTTCTTATTCTTCCTAATATAGTCATTGAGCTACACTGAAGATTTCTGCATATAATCTAATCTTCCTCTAACCAAAAATCCATGAAAATGCTCCTGAATCATCCATGTAAATTTGTCACCACTGGAGGTATTGCAGCAAAAGCTGACACCTGTTCATTGACAGAGAAGTCATACTAACCTTATTCAGCCTCCTTTTAATTATCACATCCTTCTTAGAAACACATTCAAATGTGAGTAACATCATATCAAAATATAAATTCAAATAGAAGATTTGTCTGATTAGATTCCACTCTTGAAATTCAGACTTCAGATGCAGGCTGAGCAGGCAATTCATAAAAATTCAGCTGCATTGTTTCTACTGATTCTGTTTTTCTCCTTTTTTTAAAAAGTGCTCTTTTGTACTAAACTTTTTTGAAGATGTTCATGAACCACCTGTTCCTACAATGTCACAGACTAGATGTAAGAAAATGATCACCTTATGACAATCCTTTCAAAAAGTGAACAAATTCTATGACCTTGTCTCTAAACCTCTATTGATTTAGACAGCTATGATACTTATGTGGATCTGAAAATGTACCATTCCATATTTTCATTTATTGAAATGCAACACTATCATTTTTGTGGTCACTCTTGACATCACCTTAATCTGTAATTTAATTTATTTCTTTGATTTTTATCAAATTTGATAAACTAAACTAATCACTGTGGAGAACAGGGCAGCAGATTCAAACTAAAAATTGTCATTGTGACTTTGTAATAGGCAACTTAATATCCCCTTTTCTTCTAGCAAAATACTGCACGAATGCATGTTTGGAATGCATTACCTAGCTCTGCTTCTACTGAAGTCAATGAGAATTTTACCCTTAACTTCAGTGGCAGAAATTAAGCCAATGTTGAGTGCTTTGGAAAATTCTCTCTCGCTCTCCACACAAACACACACTCACTCATGAAATCCATATATATCTAATTACATGATTGTGTGGCGTGGTATAAGGGCTTGACCCAAATCCCACTAAAGTCAATGGAAAGGCTTCCATTTACATCAGCAAATGTTGGATCAGTCCCTCCACAGATATGTGAGAACGTAGTATCAGTAAGAAATTCAGGAGCAATCTCAAACTGCATAGTGAATTGACCAATTATATTAGATACATTATGTTTGCAGCAACTTTAATCAATACAAAAGAATGATTTTGTGTGTAATTGTATATAAAATAAGCGAGAGAGTTCATTATTTGATGGGTAAGAAATCTGACATTACTAGATTGGTATTTAAGTAATATAAACCTTATAGAAGCAACATGAGGAAGTGGCACAAATTTATACCAGTCCCAACTACTATCATAAGATAAAGCTTCTCAATTGCAAAAGAGCCAATAATTTGTGTATAAATCATTTGCTTCTCAACTAGATGGCTCAAACTACTGCAGTACTAAAACTGATTTAAAACTAAACTTTTATCTGGTTGAGCAATTCAAAGATTTGAAACCAAGTTGTCAACGAAGTTGAGTCAGATGAGCAGGCGTGAAGGACTTAGACAACCAAAGAGACCCACCCACCTGCTACATTTCAATAGCCCATGAAGCTTGCAGCTGAATCAACAAGGATGAAAGTAGGACATCAGGGCAATAAGAAGCAAAACCAAGAATCTTTTCTATTCCTTATACCAGTGTTTTTCAAAGTTCAAGTCGCGACCCAGTACTGGCATGTAAGGCACTGGATCGCCTTGCTCAGCACCCAGGGACCCTAGCGGCTCTGGTCAGCACCGCCAACCGGGACGTTAAAAGTCCCATTGGCGGTGCTGCCCAGCTAAGGCAGGCTAGTGCCTATCTGTTCTGACACCGCGCTGCGCCCCGGAAGCGGCCAGCAGCGGGTCTGGCTTCTAGGCAGAGGAGCCATGCGGCTCCACATGCTGCCCCTGCCCCAAGGGGGCGGTGCCTGCGGGTGAGAGTCATGTGGAGCTGCTTGTGCGCCTCTGCCTAGGACAGGTGGGAAGCCTGCCTCTGCACCCCGGCTGTGCAGCTGACCAGGAGCCGCCGGAGGAGACCACGCCCCAATCCCCTGCCTCAGCGACCCCCAAACCCGGAGCCCCTCCTGCACCCCAAACCCCTCATTCCCAGCCCCACCCCAGAGGCTGCACACCCAGAGCCCTGACCCCCTCCCGCACCCCAACCTGCCCCAGCCCAGAGCCTCCTCCCACACCGGAACCTCTCATTCCTGGCCCTACCCCGTAGCCCTCACCCCCACACCCCAACCCTCTGCCCCACCCCTGAGCCTCTCCCCCACACACACACCAAAGCCCTCAACCCCAGCTCTGCTGGGTCACGGGGCAGCAACTATTTTCTTCAGCTGGGTCCCCAGAAAAAAAAGTTTGAAAACCACTGTGTTATACTGATTGTAATTCATGGGGTTTCCCTTCCTGCCTGTCCTCCATTAGTCACAATTTGAAGGCAAATTGGGAACTAAAGCTCTATAGCCAGAGTAATCCCTTCCTTAGAGTTCATAATGTAAAACCTAAGTTGTTTATCTTAAATATCTGAGATAAAAGAAATGAAGCCACAGAGAGTCATTCTATATTATACTCCTGTCCCTTCAGTTTAGAATTCATGTATTATCATTTTATTAGCATAAGGTAGATTTTTGCAGGACTTGCTTGTTTTATCCAAGAATAACACCAGATTTCACAGTGTTGGTGTACAATCATGTAAATTGTTGGCTTTGTCCTCATTACTCAAAGTAAAATGCTGATCACATTTATTATTTTTCTGATTAGAAAAAGAAAGAAATCACATTTTACCAAATGCCAGTAAATCTAATTCAACAGACACTTAGCTGACATCAAAATGCTCTGATTAGAAATTGCTTACTACATAACAACACTAAGAATTACCAGAAGTGTGGTTATATACAGATAAAACAAACAGTATCTAAGAGTAGTCTTAATCCTTATAGCCAGAACTGAGTTTTCTATTTGCAAGGGAAAGGGGGGGAAATCAGCTATTATTCAGGGGAGGTTATAAGCCCATCAGTGTTTTAATGCTGAATTATAAAAAGTCAGGCACATTCTTCTGCATGAATATCTGGGTAAAAGCTGGTTCTTACAGCACTCTGCTGAATTTTGGCTCCAAGCCCCCAGATGTTTCAGTCTATGATAATGGCAACTTTATGACCAGTGAAAAGCTGAATGCTGATCTACTTAGGTACAAAAAGGCCAGGGAAAAAACAAAAAACAAACACTCCACCTCCAAAAAACGAAGAAAAAGGCAAAAAGAAATAGATGACAAAACAAAACCTGAATTTGATTGGCTCCAGTTAAAAACTGGCTTAGTTAGCATCCAACCTTACACTGGCATAATGGAAGTGATTTTATTTGTTTTCTGGGTGGACAGTACAACTTGGCATCTTTCGGAATACCTCTCAAATTCTAGTTTCTTCCCTGACTACTTTTGTGGTGAAACATTCAAATAAAGACAAGATACACACGGGGAAGCATTAGCACAGTTCCATTGCACTCACAAAAATCATGAAACCAAGGGTGCAAAAACAGAAAAAAAACATACTTCCCCTGGACCAGTGCAGAGGGGAGACCCCAGAGGCCTGGGAGTGGTGGAGAGCAAGCCCACCCTGCACTCACCCTGCAGCACAGCACAGTGACCCCATGCAACACCCGGAGCGGGGGAGCCGGGCCCAGCCCCACAGAACAGGAGCCACTGCTGCAGGGTGAATCTGGGGCAGACATGCTCTGCAGCACCTCTGGCTCCCAGACTCACCCCAGCATCAGTCCAGGATTAGGGCTAAAGTGCTATAGGGTAGGTGTGACAGCGTGTATGAACCCCACACTGGTGAAGTAAGGGGTTAAGGAGCAGCTCTGCGGCCAGCCACCCCTGACCAGCCACCCCTGCTGGTCATGCTCACAGTGGAGGCTGAGCTCAAAAGGGAGCAGTTCAGTCTGGGTGGATGGACAGCAGTTGTGTTGCAGGCTCCTGCCGAGAAGCCACCAAAACCCCATGTGGCTGGGCCCAGCCCTCAACGCCAAGTTGCCACAGGCCTTTTCAATTCCAGACACTGGCAACAATGAGCTGCACCTGTCGGAGGAAGACCCTTTGGAGCATGGACAGAGAGAACTCCAGAAGGGACTCAGAGGAGAATCATTGACACCAATAGAGGAACTGAAGCTGGAGTAGGAAGTGGCCCAGGGAGCAGGTGAAAAGGTCCCCATCCCCTAGGCTGCACACTTTTGATTTACTGCTTCATTGAGCCCTGGGTTGGAACCCGGTGGGGTAGGGAGGACCCAGGTTCCCCTACCTCTGGCCAGTGATCCTCACCACTGGGTGGTACAGTCATTGACTCTACCTGCTAGGTGAAGCAGCCATTGACTCTCACCACTGAGTAATACAACCACTGAGCCTCACCACTAAACAAAGTGGCCACTGACTCTTGCCACTGGGTGATACAGCCATTGGCTCAAGCTATTGGGCGATACGGCTAGTGATTCTCGCCATTGGGTGGTACTGCTACTGACTCTAGATGCTAGGCAAAGCAGCTATTGACTCTCACCACTGGGCAATACAGCTGATGACTCTTGCCACTGGCAGTACAACCACTGACTGTAGCCGCCAAGCGAAGTGGCCATTGACTCTGGCCACTGAGCAATACTACCATTAGACTCCTGCCACTACACAACATAACCCAGTGTATCACTGCCAGGAATACTGCCGGGACCAGACCTGAACCACCCCCAACAAGAGAATGCTGCTGAGGATGGTTGGTGCCCCCTCAGTTTAGTATAGTGCACCCATTAAATCAGAAGGCTACCTACATCCCTGGATACACAACTTACCCTTTTGTTACAGGCATTCTTCAGAAAAAAGTGTGCAATTTAAGGATTGTTGAACATAATATTTTGTCTATATGGATTCATGAATCGCTATGCAGTCTTGAAATACTGAAGTATTTTTTCATAGTGTATATCGAACCTATTCTTCTTCCCACTGCACTATACAATATAATTCCCCCAAATAAATGATAATAGAAACAATTATGACTGTCTATAAATAAAAAATTTGCACAAAAAGTACTGAAAATGTGAAGATGATACAATAAACTACTATATATATGAAAGTGAATTAACTCCTGCTTTATGTGTGAATGTCAACGCTGTCTTAATGCCAGAGCTACTATAGAGCTACTGCAATATCTATCAAAGCCATTTGTCATCTGACATTTTAAATCCATTTGTTAAAAAAATCCATGTAATCAAATGCATATCACATATAGCTTATATTGTCCATTCATCTAACCACAACATGAATACTTTTCTTGTATTTAGTATATTTATCTGAAGATCGGAAAGTTTGTTATAAAGGTGAGTCATACTGAAGTCAAACCTGAAAATACGTCAGGTTGCCTCAGCAACTGGGAAGCAACAGCCCATGACAGAGCAAGGTGGCAGCAGATTAGTCATGTCACCATTAACTGCTTTGATGCAAGGCACATTAACACCTTATGTGAAAAATGTGAACAGCGCAAAGCAAGGATACAACAGCCTGCAATGGTCATGGACAGTCTTGTCTGTGGAATGCATAACCATATTTATGACCCTGCATATGTGTTCACCTGTAATGTCTGCTGAATCCTTGTATGTTAACATCAATGTCAGACTCCATTACTATTATAAAGGTGAGTACTGCCATAGAAGTGTCTATATTTACACGTTTTATCTTGCTCAGTGTCCTTCGTGTTTGTGTGATGGGGTGTACAAACCACACACTGTGCCCAGAGGCGTTAAAGGACAATACTGGGCCCAGGTGGCCTTACCCCTGCAGGCCTGCAGAAATTCTCCAGTTGGACAGGAATCTTTAAAAGGAGCCACTCAGCTCAGAAGGGGAAAGGCTGGGGAGAAGACTGACCTACCCTGAGGGATCCTGAACATAGATGCTGAAGAAGCCTCACTGTGAGGAAGACGACTGCCTGCGGAGCCAACTTGGGGCTGGAGGTTTAGTTATCTTATCTTATATAGGCCTTGGAGACATTGGGGGAAACAGATGGTAGGAAGTGACTAAGTGTGATAGTCTGTACCGCAATTTCCACCCCTTTTACAAGACTATGATAAATTTTGTACAAAGTATGTCTTGTGAGGTATCACCCCAGGTTGGAGAATTGAGGGGACACAGTTGTTCAAAAGTCCATACTGTACCCTGGGTAATATCACAGTGGCGCAGTGAACAGGGTATATGCACAGCTTGTTATTTTGAGTGAAGTTTATACTTTAAGCACTGGTACAGTGATTTTAAGTGAGTCTCAAGTGTGGTGGCTGAAGACAATCAAAGAAGGGAGTTACAGTTCGTTGTTTTCTGTTTGCTTATTTCAGGTAAGGGAAATAGAAACAATAAGGCATAAAAATGAACAGCAGTGACACACCTGCAAAATCAGAGCTGGCCAGATTGGAGGAAGCCAATACCAGGTGTGGCAGGCAGAAATGAGACTCAAAGAAACACTGGAAGCTGAAAAACAAAACAAAAAAGAAAGAGGAGAAGCCACTCATAGAAGAGCCAGGGAAGCTGAAGAGGTCACCCATAGGAGAGCCATGGAGCTGAGACAACAAGAAGCTGAAGCCCATAAGTGAGCCACGGAGCTGAGGGACAGAGAGGCTGAGGGGTTTTTAAGAAAAACATGGAAAGATCCCAGAGTCACCAACATCTCTCTCCAGTCGAGGTATCCTCAGTTGGAAACAGCTGTGCCCTGCATACGAATAGACAGACTGCAGTGAGGAACACTTCACCACTTTTGAAAAGCTATGTGAAGTTCAGAAGATTCCTGAGGACAAGAAAGTCCCCACACTGATTGCAAAACTGTCTGGTAAAGCTTGGAATTTATTTAATGAAATGCCAATTCAGGAAGCTTTTACATGTTTGGAATTTAAGAAAACCATTTTACAAAGGTTCCAAATTATTCCTGAGATGTATAGGGTGAAAGTTAGAAATCTTAAAAGGAGTGCTGGGATGTGTCATAGTGACTATGTTTATAAGATATGTTACCTAATAAGAAAATAGGTAAAAGGAAAAGGTGTTGAAAATTATGACCAATTGCTTGATCTAATTGCTAAAGAACACATATTTTTGAGTACATGCACTGATGTTAAAAAAAAAATATCTGTGGGATAAATCTGTAAAATCTGTAGCAGAGATGGCTACACTGGCTGATGCCTTTGAGCAAGCCCAGATGTCCCTTGAGCACAAGCCACCGAAGCAGGGGTACACACCTGGTGAAAAAGGGGCAGGGGTCCTGTTTTACCCCTGAGAAAAAGGAGAGTGGCTAGGAGCCTAGGCACTCATCCCCTTCCCCCAATTGTTCCTCTCCTCAAAATCCCCATCAGAAACCTCTTGTGAAGGGGGAGGGCCCAAAAAGGGGTTACCAGTGTAACTCCACTTAGCATCTGAGAAATCAGAGCCCTAAGCTGAAAGAAACTAAGCCCCATTCAGTCCATGTTAATGCAGCTGTCATTAACACAGAAGCCCTAGAGGCACCTACACTTTATCTGACGAGTTTTGTGAGGGCTGGCCCTGCAGAGCCCAATATGGAATTTGTTAAGGTTGTCAAGATCAATAACAGAGAGTGCATAGGGTGGAGAGACTCTGGTGCACAGATTTCTCTGGTTAAGCAGAGTGTGGTCCAAGACACTGACATGTTACCTGGCCGAATGGCAGAGCTTGTGGTAGTGGGAGGATCTAGGATTTCTGTGCCTTTAGCTAAAGTACATGAGGAGTGGAAAGGTTTAGAAAGTGATGTGACTGTAGAGGTGGTGGACAATATCCCTACTGAAATGCTTGTTGGAATTATTCTTTTCATGTGGCTAAGGCTGTTAATATGGTAACCCACAGTAAAAGGGAATATTGTTCTGGGATCCCAGGGGGGAGTGGTTAAATCCCAGAAACTGCTGAGGGAGATAGAGTAGGTCTCTTTGACTCCTCTGTGGCAGAAGGAACCAGAGTGTCTCCAGGTGTGGGAAGGGCTGAGTCTAATTCCTGCAAAGGCAGGTTTATGTGATTGGGGACTCCTTACTGAGGAGGTTAGACAGGCCTGTGACCAGGGCGGACCCAGAAAACAGAAGGGTGTGTTGTCTGCCGGGCGCTAAGATACGGGATGTGGACCTGCGGTTGAAAAGGATCCTAAAAGGAGCAGGTAAGAACCCCTTGATCGTCCTTCACGTAGGAACGAATGACACGGCTAGGTTCTCACTAGAGAGAATCAAGGGAGATTATGCCAGGCTGGGGAAGACGCTTAAGGAAGTCGAGGCTCAGATTATCTTCAGTGGGATTCTGCCTGTTCCTAGAGAAGGACAGCAAAGGGCAGACAGAATTGTGAGGATAAATAGCTGGCTAAGGGAGTGGTGCTATAAGGAGGGCTTTGGGATGTATGGCCACTGGGAGGCTTTCGGGGACAGTCAGCTGTTCTCACGGGATGGACTTCACCTGAGTAGGGAAGGAAATAGACTTCTGGGAGGGAGGCTGGCTCATCTCATCAAAAGGGCTTTAAACTAGGAACTTGGGGGAGATGGTTGGGAGATGTCCAGTTAATCTCCACGCCAGATTCCAACACTGAAAAAGAGGGCGAAGAGATAAGCACAGATATAGGTAGGGGTAGGGAATTGGACATGAGAAAGAGGGGGCGGATGGACACTACGGGGTCCGTACCAAAGTGCATAACTAATGGGAGAAAGGATAGACAGCATACGGTAAGATGTTTATACACAAATGCGAGAAGCCTAGGTAACAAAATGGAGGAATTGGTGCTCCTGGTCCAAGAAATGAAACCTGATATCGTAGGAATAACCGAAACGTGGTGGAACGGTAGTCATGACTGGAGTACAGGTATGGAAGGGTATGTGCTGTTTAGGAATGAACGGAAAAAAGGTAAAGGTGGGGGTGTGGCATTGTATGTCAATAATGAGCTAAAATGTAAAGAAATAATAAGTGATGGAATGGATAAGACGGAGTCTGCCTGGGCAATAATTACACTGGGTAAAAGAACTACTAGAGCCTCCCCTGAGATACTGCTTGGGGTGTGCTATAGACCGCCGGGATCTAGCCTGGATGCGGACAGAGAACTATTTAATGTTTTTAAGGAAGTAAAAACTAATAAGAGCTGTGTAATCATGGGGGACTTTAACTTCCCAGACATAGATTGGGGAACAAATGCTAGTAACAATAATAGGGCTCAGATGTTCCTAGACGTGCTAGCAGATGAATTCCTCCATCAAGTAGTAGCTGAACCGACGAGGGGGGATGCCATTTTAGATTTGGTGCTGGTGAGTAGTGAGGACCTCGTTGAGGAAATGGTTGTAGGGGACAACCTTGGCTCGAGTGACCATGAGCTAATTCGGTTTAAACTTAATGGAAGGATTAACAGAAATAAAACTGTGACTATGGTTTACGATTTCAAAAAGGCCAACTTTAATAAATTAAGGCAACTACTTAGGGAAGTGGATTGGGCTAACATACTTAGAGAGCTAAAGGCAGATGAGGCCTGGGATTATTTCAAGCTGAAGTTGCACGAGCTGTCCGAGGCCTGTATCCCGAAAAAGGGGAAACGGTTAGTAGGCAGGAGAATTAGACCTAGCTGGATGAGCGGGCGTCTCAAAGGGGCGATTAAGAAAAAACAGAAAGCATACAAAGAATGGAAGAGGGGAGAGATCAGCAAGGAAACCTACCTTATTGAGGTCAGAGCATGTAGGGATGCGGTGAGAAAGGCCAAAAGCCGTGTAGAGTTGGACCTCGCGAGGGGAATTAAATCCAATAGTAAGAGGTTTTATAGCCATATAAATAGGAAGAAAACAAAGAAAGAGGAAGTGGGACCGCTGAAGCATGTAGATGGAGTGGAGATTAAGGATAATCTAGGCATGGCACAATATCTAAATGAATATTTTGCGTCGGTCTTTAATAAGGCTAATGAAGGGCTTAGGAATAGAGGGAGCGGGACAGAGGGGAATAAAGGAGGGGCGATTGACATTACAGTATCAGAGGTGGAAGCCAAACTAGACCAGCTAAATGGGACTAAATCGGGCGGACCAGATGATCTTCATCCTAGAATATTGAAGGAGCTGGCGCGAGAAATTGCAAGCCCCTTGGCGATAATTTTTAATAAATCTGTAAACTCGAGGGTGGTACCAATGGACTGGAAAATAGCTAATGTGGTTCCTATTTTCAAGAAGGGGAAAAAAAGTGACCCGGGTAACTACAGGCCTGTTAGTTTAACTTCTGTAGTATGCAAGGTCTTGGAAAAATTTTTGAAGGAAAAAGTAGTTAAGGACCTTGAGGTGAATGGCAATTGGGACAAATTACAACATGGGTTTACGAAAGGAAGATCGTGCCAAACCAACTTGATCTCCTTTGAGAAAGTAACAGACCTTCTAGATAAAGGAAATGCGGTGGATCTAATTTACCTCGATTTTAGTAAAGCGTTTGATACTGTGCCGCACGAGGAATTATTGGTTAAATTAGAAAAGATGGGGATCGATATGAAAATCCAGAGGTGGATAAAGAACTGGTTAAAGGGGAGACTGCAGCGGGTAGTACTGAAAGGGGAACTGTCGGGTTGGAGGGAGGTCACCAGTGGGGTTCCTCAAGGTTCGGTTTTGGGTCCGATTTTATTTAATCTATTCATTACTGACCTCGGAACCGAATGTAGGAGTGGGCTGATAAAGTTTGCGGATGACACAAAGTTGGGAGGTATTGCCAATTCGGAGAAGGATCGGGATATTCTGCAGGGAGACTTGGATGACCTTGTAAATTGGAGTAACAATAATAGGATGAGATTTAATAGTGAGAAGTGTAAGGTGATGCATTTAGGGATGACTAACAAGAATTTTAGTTATAAGTTAGGGACGCATAGGTTGGAAGTGACGGAGGAGGAGAAGGACCTCGGAGTCCTGGTTGATCGCAGGATGACTATGAGTCGGCAATGTGACGTGGCTGTGAAAAAAGCTAATGCGATCTTGGGATGCGTTAGGCGAGGTATTTCTAGTAGGGACAGGGAGGTGCTGCTTCTGTTATACAAGGCGCTGGTGAGACCTCATTTGGAGTACTGTGTGCAGTTCTGGTCTCCTATGTTTAAAAAGGATGAACTCAAACTGGAACGGGTACAGAGAAGGGCCACTAGGATGATCCGAGGAATGGAAAACCTTTCCTATGAAAGGAGACTCGAGGAGCTCGGTTTGTTTAGCCTAACCAAGAGAAGGCTGAGGGGGGATATGATTGCTCTCTTTAAATATATCAAAGGGATTAATACCAGGGAGGGAGAGGAATTATTTCAGCTCAGTAGTAATGTGGACACGAGAACGAATGGATATAAACTGGCCGTGGGGAAGTTTAGGCTTGAAATTAGACGAAGGTTTCTAACCGTCAGAGCGGTGAAATTTTGGAACAGCCTTCCGAGGGAAACGGTGGGGGCGAAAGACCTCTCTGGCTTCAAGATTAGGCTTGATAAGTTTATGGAGGGAATGGTTTGATGGGATAACGTGATTTTAGTCAATTAGGCATTAACGTGCCATCGCGGGTAAAATGAGGGTCCGGCTGTAGAATCTTGCCTGTATGCTCGGGGTTCTACTGATCGCCATATTTGGGGTCGGGAAGGAATTTTCCTCCAGGGTAGATTGGCAGAGGCCCTGGAGGTTTTTCGCCTTCCTCCGCAGCATAGGGCAGGGGTCGCAGGCTGGAAGATTCTGTTGTGGGTGGGTCAGCTTTTGTGGCCTGCATCATGCGGGAGGTCAGACTAGATGACCATATTGGTCCCTTCTGACCTTAAAGTCTATGAGTCTATGAGTCTTTTCATGTGGCTAAGGCTGTTAATATGGTAACCCACAGTAAAAGGGAATATTGTTCTGGGATCCCAGGGGGGAGTGGTTAAATCCCAGAAACTGCTGAGGGAGATAGAGTAGGTCTCTTTGACTCCTCTGTGGCAGAAGGAACCAGAGTGTCTCCAGGTGTGGGAAGGGCTGAGTCTAATTCCTGCACAGCAGTGAAAGGCAACACACCCTCAGGGCTAGGGATGGGGGAGATGATCCCTGTGACTGAAGAAACTGTCCCAACTGTCAGCTGCCAGTGTTTTGCAGTTGAACAAAGGGCACACCCCATTCTAGATAGCATAAGGAAGTGTGTCCTAGAGGGGGTCCCAGGAAAGGAAAATGGGGAGAGGTTTTTTGAAGAAGATAGGAGATTGTATAGGGAACTTCCTGTGGGAAAGAACAAAAGCCATGGGCAGCAGTTGGTTGTGCCCACCCAGCACCATGGGGAATTAATGTTGTTAGCGCATGACTGTCCTTTTGCTGGTCACTTGGGGGCACAGAGAACCTATGACAGGTTGAAGAAAAATTTCTACTAGTCAGGAATACAGAATGATGTGAGGAATTTTTGTAAGTCTTGTGAATTATGTCAAAAAAAGAAAAGACCGGCAGGGCCCCAGGAAGTTCCTCTATGCCCCTTGCCTGTAATGCTGGAGAATTTTCTAATGGTAGCAATGGCTACCCCATTTGATCTCCTGTCTGGAAGGAAAGTGAGGGAACCCCTAAATTTCATCAGAGACTTCCGGGAAGGGAACACTGAGGTGAAGGAGGAGCCACTGACAGAATATGTACAGAGTTTCAGAAAAGAGTTAAAATACATTATGGGTATTGTTTAAACTAATCTAAAAGACAAATCAAAACAAAATGTGTGGTATAAAATACATGTAAATGCTCTTTTGTAATAGGAGACTTGGTGTTAGCGTTAAGTTCTGTGAAAAGGTAAAAAATGCAAATTCTTGGGAAGGATCCTTTGAGGTGACAGAAGTGGTAAATGAAGATACATATGTTAAAAAGCCTGATGCTAATACTGTTCCACAGCTAGTACATGTATGCAGACTTAAAGCCTATCACAGCAGGGAAGCCATGGTAAATATAATCTGCTGTGCAGAAGGGAAACTGAGGCACACCACCTCATTGATTTGATGGCGGAATGCCAAAATGACTCAACTCTGGAAAGCATTGATGTCTGCAGTGAGTTAATACCAGTTAAAACGGCAGAGGTGTTACCAGTGCTGGAAAAATTCAAAGAGGTGTTTAATTAGCCAGGGAAGACACAGTTGCTAAATCATAAGATCATTACAAAAGGTCCAGAGTCACCTCCCAGCAGACCCTACAGGACCACTGGCAAGGTACAAGAACAAATTCCTGCAGAAATACAAAGCTTGTTAGACCTGGGAGTAATTAAAGAGTCTGACAGCTCTTGGCCATCACCAGTGGTCTTGGCCCCTATGAAAGACACTCTAAGGTTTTGTGTTGATTATAGAAAACTCAGTGATGTATATCCCATGTCCAGAACTGATGATGGACTTTTTAAGCAAAGCTAAATATTTCAGTTCTTTTTGATTTAACTCGAGATTATTGGCAAATTGCTTTGGATGTGGATGCACAGAAAAAAATCTGCTTTCATCACTGATATAGGACTCTATGAATTCACAATGTTACCATTTGATTTAATTAATGCTGGGGCCACCTTGCAGAGGCTGGTCAATAAAGTGTTAAATGGTTTACAGAACTCTGCACGGGCATATATGGATGACATTGCAATGTTTAGCAATACAGTAACTCCTTGCTTAACGTTGTAGTTATATTCCTGAAAAATGCGACTTTAAGCAAAACGATGTTAAGTGAATCCAATTTCCCCATAAGAATTAATGTAAATAGGGGGAATTAGGTTCCAGGGGGAAAATTTTCACCAGACAAAAGACTATATATATATATATATATATATATATATATATATATATATATATATATATATATATATATATATATATATATATAGTGACAAAGTTCCTCCTCTGCCTTGGTGGGGCCTGCGCTTATTGGCAGATTTGCTCACCTCAGAGATTCATGGCAGCCCTCAGTTTGGCCACTTTTGCTAGTGGCTAAAACCTGCCATTCACTCAGCTACCTCATCACTGGCCAGCATGGGGCAAGGGAGGAGAACAATCCCCTCAGTCTCTACTAACCCACCTAGTGGGTCGGGGGATAGGCCAGGGACCTTCCCCTCTGGTGGTACCCACAGTCCAGGTCACCTCCTCTTGTCTTAAATAGGGAGTTGAGATGGGGGGAACCCGGGCCCGCCCTCTACTCTGGGTTCCAGCCCAAGGCCCTGTGGATTGCAACTGTCTACAGTGTCTCTTGTAACAGCTGCGTGACAGCTACAACTCCCTGGGCTACTTCCCGATGGCCTCCTCCCAACACCTTCTTCATCCTCACCACAGGACCTTCCTCCTGATGTCTGGTAATGCTTGTACTTCGCAGTCCTCCAGCAGTACGCCTACTCACTCTCAGCTTCTTGCGCCTCTTGCTCCCAGCTCCTCACACACGCCTCACTAACTGAAGTGAGGTCCTTTTTAAACCAGGTGCCCTGATTAGCCTGCCTCTCCTAATTGATTCTGGTAGCTTCTTACTTGGCTACAGGTGTCCTAATTAGCCTGCCCTAATTGGTTCCAGCAACTTCCTGATTGTTCTGGAACAGACCATTATCTTACTCAGGGAAAAGGGACCTGCTTAATCTGGGGCTAATATATCTACCTTCTATCACTCTCCTGTAGCCATCTGGCCTGACACACACATATACATACACACACACACACACACACAGAGTATAAGTTTTAAACAAACAATTTAATACTGGTACACAGCGATGATGATTGTGAAGCTTGGTTGAGGTGGTGAAATCAGAGGGTGAAAGAGGGTGGGATATTTCCCAGGCAATGCTTTACTGATAAATGATGAACTAGCAATCGGCTGAGCCCTCAAGGATTAACACATTGTTGTTAATGTAGCCTCACATTCTACAAGGCAGCACGAATGGAGGGAGGGGAGACAGCATGGCAGACAGAGACACACACCCTGTGTGTGAGAGAGAGATGTGCATTGCACCTTTAAGTACGCCGACCCCACTCTAAGTACACTGCCTTTTTAAATAGATCAGCAGGTTGAGACAGCAGCTCCTGCCAGCAAGCTACCTCCATCCTGAGCCCTGTCGTATCCCCCCCACCGCTCTTTGGAAATGGGGTAAGCGGGGTGCAGGAGCAGGGGGACACCTGACATTAGCCCCCCTCTTTCCCCCCCTTGCACAGCAAGCAGGAGGCTCTGGAGAGCAGCTCCAAGGCAGAGGGCAGGAGCAGCACATGGCAGTGGGGGGAGGGACAGCTGAACAGCCGGCAACTGATAGCCTGCTGGGCAGCTGCCGCACAGGGAACTTAGGGGGATGGGGAGCTGATAGCGGGACTGCCAGTCCACCCTGGTTCCAAGCCCCCACCAGCTATCTCCAAGGGGCTGCTCTTCCTGCAAGCAGTGGACAAAGCAGGCGGCTGCCAAACAATGTTATAAGGGAGCATTGCGCAACTTTAAACGAGCATGTTCTCTAATTGATCAGCAATGTAACAACGAAACAACGTTAACCGGGACGACTTTAAGTGAGGAGTTACTGTACTTGGGCTGAACACAAAGAACACTTGGGAACTGTGCTTTCAAACTCAAGCAGGCAGGTCTAACCATAAAAGCCTCTAAATATAAAATTGGAGCAGCCAGAGTTCCTTATCTGGGACACTGGGTTGGAGGAGGTCAGATATCCCCTGATCCTTTGAAAGTAGAAGCCACTGTAAACTGGCCTTTATCCCAAACCAAAAAACTGGTCCAATCTTTCATAGGTCTGGTAAACTGTTATAAAAGGTTTGTGTGTGGGTTCAGTCACAGATTTGTATAAAAAGACCAAGCCAAACTAAGCCTTGAGCATGCAGAAGTCTTTTCCGTCAGTGCCACTGCTGACGGTTCCTGTATGACCAGGGATGGCAGCACCAGTATAGCGAGTAAATCCCTCGCTGCTGTGATTGCCTCCAGCATTGACGGTACTGGCAGAGTAGTGGGGGTCCGGTGCCCCTCCCATGGCGGCGAGTCCATCAGCGCCAGACTCAACGGCTCCTGTTCCAGGACTGGACTCAAAGGCACAGCGGGGGTTGTCAGTGCTGCAGAGTAGCCCGAAGCGGGTTGCACCCTGGCCATGTCCTTCTGCCCCACTGACCATGGTGTTGGTGATCGGCCTCCGTCAGTCTTACTTTGTTTCTTTCTCGGCACCGGCAATGGTGAACCATGCCAAGGATCTCTCACTGGCACGTCTTTCTTTGGCACCAGGGATGTTTGACGGTGCTGCGATTCCTTAGATGCAGTCAGAGTGTCTTGTCTTGGTGCCGAAGTTGGGGAATGATGTCAAGTGTCCTGAAGTGTAGCTGGGATGCTCCATGTTGAGGCCGAAGTACTCGGTGACAAGTCCGAGTGACTTGGCTCCGAGGGAGGTTGTAGTGCAGCCTCCATGAGGATAGACTGGAATCTAGCATCTCTATCCTTTTTGGTGCAGGGCTTGAAGTCCCTACAAATCCCACACCACTCCCATATGTGAGCTTCCCCCCAGACACTTGAGGAAGCTGGAATGGGAGTCACTCACAGGCACAGGCTAGTGACAAGGCGCACAAGGCTTAAAACCTGGAGACCAAGGCATGGCCCAGCCCAGGAAGGTTAACCCTATTTAGCGGGGTTCACTAACTCCAAACCAACTATGTAACTAATAACTGAAATTTAACTACTAAATTAAATCAAATATATAAAATAAGACTGGGGAAAAGTCAGCTGAAAAGTACTTGCAGAAGCAAGAACGAATCGTAGTTCCAGCGACTGTCATGGGCGGTAAGAAGCAACTGAGGGGGCGTGGGGTCAGCAGGGCCCTTTATACCAGCATTGTGAGAGTGCAACTCCAGGGGGCAACAGAGCCAACCCGACGGATACCACAGAGGGAAAAACTTTCCGGCGTCAGTGCTCAGAGTGAGCACACACCTACAGTGGAATGGAAATGAGAAACCACTCAACAAGAATTGTTTATATTTTGAAAGTAAAGAATGAAATCAATGCCATTAGTGAATGAGGTTGAAAATAATCCAGCCAAGCAAAAACACAATGTTAAACACAATGATACTATTGAAAACAATGCATCATAGGCACAGACAATAGATAAAAAGTTTAGTTGAGAGCACAAGTGACTAGAATGAGATGATTATAACAAAAGCAAGTAGAAGCAAAGCTACTCTGGGCAGCAACTATAGGCTTGCTGCTAGCTCTGATATACCCAAGTAGAGGGGCATGAAAAAGTAAGTCTTCTCCCTCATCCTTGTGCAGCTGTGTTAGGGCTACCCAGAGCTTGCAAGAATGTTGATTTGCTTATGGAGCTGAGAATTTTCTTTAGAATTTCTTCTGTAAACATTTCCAAATGCTCTCCTCCTTGTTTGAGATAAAGCCATTTCCAAATGCTCTCCTCCTTGTTTGAGATAAAGCCACTAAAAAAGGACAATTATTGCGGGAAGGGGAGAACATTTCCCAAAACTAACTAAAAGAAGTTAAACTTATATATCAAATGAAAAACAAATCACACAGATAAATTGGTAGCCTCCACTACAAGGCCATAGAGCAAAGACAATAGGAAGGTACAGCCCAGCCCAGTAATGTACTGTCTTATAACATGTAATCCCCAGGTGAGTATAATATAGTGGTGTTCCTTTGCAGAAGGGAGGATCTACTACATTTCCCCCACCCCCAAAATTACCTGACATTTTACAAATCCACAAACCTCAAATGTCATCATCTATTTAGATCACAGGGAGAAGTTGTGAAGCCATGAAAATTAAAAGGTATCTCAGGAGGCAATAAAGTAAAATGTAGACAAAAAAGACCCAGGAAAAATCAAAGCTTAAAAATCTAAAACATATTTTTACTTATCCAACTTTTTTTTTTTACCTTTGCGTAAAAAACAAATAAAAGAAAGGCCTCAGTAGCTGACTGTCATGATCTAAAATCAGCTTGATAAAGTACTTACCTTCATTCTAGCCATTAATAGTACTTTCACCCTGCATTTGCCATGCACATAACCATTTCATCCTCCTCCCCCCACCATTATCTTTTTTGCATGGATAGAAGTTGGGCTTCATGAGAAAGTTGATAAATGTTGACTTTTAGAATGAAATAGCTTGACAGCTTTGAGCTTTAGTGAAAATTAGAAGAAAAAAAGTCCAACGTTCTAAAAGTGCCTTTCATCGCACCTGAAATATTTTCATCAGAAACTTTGGCACTTCATCCAGTGCCTTTGATGTTGGCTGTAAAACAAGACAATCCATCTTATTAGCTGGGCAGGAATGCCCTTCAAAGAGTGGTGAAACTACTGCTTGTAAACATCAGTCAATTTGAAATACCTACTTTCTTGCTATATGTGTTGTCTTTATACTTACCATACCTAAGAAGAAAAAAAGAGAGATTCTTCAGCTTGTTCTTTTATATATATTTTAAAAATTACTCCTTTTAGCCAGCTGTGATGTATATTGATTAAATATTTATGATCCAATCATTTTGCTGTCTTTCATTAAACAAAATCAGGACAAAAATGTATACCATTTTTATATGAAAAATGCTACATGCTTCTGAAGCTCAAGCCCATGTGAATAAGTAAAGCGTAATAGCAAGTCCAACTTTCCAGGCCAATGAATATGAAATTCAAGGGAAAATGGTTAAAGAGAGAATTAGCAACAAATTAAGGTTCATGTATCAAAGCTAGCTGATAACTTTTAACTCTTTTAACTCTTAATACAAGGAGAGTGTTTATGCTTGTTATGAAACCAAGATGTGCTGAAGTAATACAAATGATCACTTTTAAATATCAATCACACACCATGCTCTGTGGTAAATATTAAAAACAAAATGCTCCAAAAATAAATAAATAAAACTTGCAATATTCCACAAGGGAGCATTTAAAATGGTGTTGGATTTTAAAAAATATATTTTGGAGATAATTTATGGGTTTTCAGTGCACATATCTATCATTTTATTTGTCAATTAGCACAAACCACAATATGCAATTATGCAGTGTTATCTCGGTTAAAAAAAAATAAAACAGATTTAGTTAATGCCACAACTTCTCTTTCACAAGAGCTGTTTACCATTGTTTTAACCATTTTTCATTATTGCAAACATTGTATTTTCACTTTTCAAGCTACATAAAAAAGTTGTTTCTTCTTGTAATGTTATAATATTCTGCCTTCCAAGAACACTGTGATGTCAACATTGAGAAAACTTTAATTAAGCACTGATTTATAATGATTTATAATTAGCAAAATACAGTTTATGAATCAGACTCTTTTACTACTATAGTTGCCACAATTCAAGATAAATATGTCCTTCTAGTAATTGGGATACACTCAGAAAAATACTTAGACTTTAATGGTGCCTTAAAACAGCTCCTCTTTCTCCAAATCTATTTTTCTAGGGGTGCTGGTTAATAGAGAACATGGGGGGAAACGGCTCAGACTGATCAGGGGAACTTTTCCACTTACAGCCAAATTATTTTTTGTATAACTTTCTCCGTTACCGGCAGTGATAGTGGCAATGAAGAGCCTGATCTTACAAACCCTTACTTGTATGAATACCCACCTAATTTCAATGCACAAAGGCTTGCAGAATCATGTGCTAGACAAGGGAAAACATATTGCTTGTTTATGCATCTCCTGAAAGCAGATTCTATCCAATCTGAACTTAGTAACATTTGGCTAAATGAAGGGGGACTTCTGCCTGTTTATTTATGTATTTGTTAACCAAAATGATTCTGCATGTCCTGACCAGGATGTGGTAACTGCCTAATGAAATTCAATATAAAGTCATATTCATCCTATCATAAATTCTATTTCATATTTGTAGACATGTATGTTGTAAGGGAATTCAGAAAACAACAAAATAAAACAGAATATGCCACAGTAAACAAGGAAAATATCTGGGTTATCTGGAAGTAACTCTAAAAATAAAGTCCAAATGTCATAATATTGTGAAGTTTTACACAATACTTATCACAGCCCTAGTAAAGCTTTCCCAGGCTGCTGTGTGTGGACTCACATGCTGGGCCTGCATGCTTTTAAGTTTCCCTGGGTTGCTGAACAGGCTCCAGAACTGTCAGTGGCTTTGGCCTCTTCAGCACACTTCCTGGGCACAGTCTCACTGTCTGCTACCATTTCCAGAAGTGGGAACCCATGGTCCCCAGTACCAGTACTGACCCCCACTGATCACCCTTTAGCCAACACAAGAGATATACAGGTCCATGTATAATAAGAAGCACTTGTACCCATTCCCTGCTTCAGTTTCCTCCTTACTCTTGATCATTCTTTGGAATTTGGATCAGTATTATTTCAAGGTTTCAGGTCCCCTCTATTAGGTTGCACTTCTCCACCTTATGCCTTATCCTCTGAAGCATGACATCTCCTCTGACCTCTGCTGTCAGCTTCCTTCAACTCCAGCTGTTCAGACAATCAAAAAATTTCCCCCTTGCTCAAGACACCTGCTCCTTTTGCTCCTCTTCCTGTAATTCTCTCCTCAACTTTTTTTTTTTAACTCTACGTTGACACCTCTGTCTCTATGGTTATGTCTATACTTGAAACTGGAGGTGTGTTTCACGACTTAAACATATATATTCATACTAGCTCCCATCAAGCTAGCATGCTAAAAATAGGGTTGTTGAGGCAGTTTGGGCAATGGTGAGTGGCGGCATGGGCTAGCCACCCCAAGTGTGTACCCACAAGGCCTGGATGGTTTTGTGCTCAGGGCAGCTAACCCATGCCACTGTTCGCCACAGCCTGTCCTACTGCAGCTATTCTACTGTTTTTAGCACACTAGCTTGATGAGAGGTAGTGCGAGTATGTCTATTTGAGCTGGGAATCATGCTCCAGCTCCAAGTGTAAATGTAGTCTTTGTCCCTTTTGGGGATTTTCCACTCTTCCAAGACACCCTGGCTGCAGAACACCTGGAATAACTGGATTCTTGCAGCTCAGATATCCTCCTTAGCATAGCCATTGTGCTGCCAGAGCAAACAAAAGAAATTAACATTTAATAAATTATTAACCTTAATGGTTAATAATAAATTATTAAATAAATTATTAATCTTTAATGGTTAATTATTTCTTTTGTTTGTTCTGCAGCTTCTTCCCCACAGGGGGTGTGGTATGTGACAGGGTCCTTCTCAGCCCATGGCTGATTTAGTACACATTTATGATCTGAGTTATACATAGAGTTCATACAAATCAATCAGAATTCATAAGCTGTACCCAGAGAGGTTCCCCAAATTGTCACACTACTCTTTCAAGAGCTCCATGTCACTTCATCTACTGTACCATCTTGGGATGAATAGGTGATTTCCAGTGTTGCAGTTTCAGACATTTTTCTACCAGTGAGGCTGATAGAAACCTGCATTTCTGTGTACTAGCGAGAGTTTCAGATTGCTGAGCCTTAATGTAAACATTTCTTCTTCAAATGAAAGAAATGTCCCTAATATTAAACTAATTCTTACATATACCTCCTCTTGAAAGCACCTAAGTTTGGCTGTTCCATAATGTAAGTAGGAGGGAGACAGGATTCTCCACATTTTTCAGTTTACTTTGTTTACTTTGGACATATGGGTTGGAATCCAATGCATGTGTAAAATAGTCTTCTGGTGAATTAGACCAGTGGTTCTCAAACTGTGGGTCAGGACTCCAAAGTGGGTCATGACCCCATTTTAATGGGGTCACCAGGCTGGCTTAGACTTGCTGGGGCCTGGGCCTGAAGCCCAAGCCCCTCTGCCTGGGGCTGAATCTGAAGCCCAAGGGCTTCAGCCGTGGGCAGCGGGGCTCAGGCTACACGCCCTTGGGCTTCAGCTTTGGCCCCCTGCCCAGGGCAGTGGGGCTCAGGTGGGCTCAAGTTTCGGACCCCACTTCTGGGGTCACATAGTAATTTTTGTTGTTAGAAGGGGGTTGCGGTGCAAAAGAAGTTTGAGAAGCCCTGAATTAGACAGACAGATCACTGAGGCCTTTTTTGTATTAGATCAATTTTTCCCCACAGTTGTCTGTTAAAGAAGATCCCTAAATCTACTTATCTACTGTGTAAGTAAATCCTTTCAAGTGATATCTGAGCACCTGATTCCACCTATTTTGAATTGCCTCCTTTCTTTTGTAGCTGGCTTTTATGAAATAAGTCTGTATTGATGCAGTGGGATTCTGGCACAGTGTCTAGTTTTTTGTATAACCTTTAGCATTTCTGGAGGTTACGTGGGCTGCTACTGCATTGGGCCCAAATTGATTGAATAATAAATGTCTAATCTGTAGGTATTGCCAAAATTTGGACTGCAATGCCTCAAGAGCCATAAAAGTATCATCCTGCACTAGATGGGATAGGACAGAAAACTCTTTTCTATCCATTGCTACCACATCATTGGTTTATCTCAGGTTAGTAGAACCGAATTACCCTATGCTATTGAATCTGCCTTTAACAATGGACGACATTTTAATTTTGCTGTTAGTTTAGACCAGAAACATCGAAAACCACCAATTACCACAGATCTTTCCTAATTCTAAAATAGTTTATAATTGTACAAATATGAACTGTAGAAGTGTGGAATGCTGTCAAGGCTGCTAAGCTGTTACAGCTGTTTAGTGCTTTTGTCTTTGGAGCTCCAGTGTTACCAGCACTAGCAGAGAGCGCAGTCTGCTAATTCAGCAGACCTCAATATTACTCAGAGAGAAAGACCACAGGCATGGTTCGGTGACAAAGGCACTCAGCCAGGTTTATTGCCCTCAAGACACAGTCATAACAACTTGCACAAGTACATTAATATGAGTATCCTGTGGCAAGGAGTGGCTCATTCAGTAGCAGGAGTTTCTGATGTCCCATCAGTCACCCAAAGTATCAAGGAGAGGTACCCCGACATTTATAGCGACAAACAACTGGGATAAATAACTTAAGTACCAGCTTATGTGTTTTATGATAGCCTAGGGGTTAGGCTGAATCGGGTCTATCCCAAATACATTGGTTTTATGGTGGGAGCTCTGCAACCCAGCAAATGCCTGATATGTGAGGGGTGTGTGTGGATGTATAACATTCCTCTCCACTGTTAAATAAATAACATTGTGGCCTGCTGCTTAAATCCTTCCCTGTGTCTTTTAGTCACCTGCATGTCCTGATCAAAGGAGTTCCTCTTCTGTATGGAGCCATGACAGGACATTATGTCCTATGTCTAGGCTCTTACAGAAGGCCCATTTCAAAAGGAAAGCAATGTAATAAAACCTAATATTGGGAAGGGAATTGGAATCCTCATTTGTTATTGAAAAGTATACTTTCTCCATTCACATTCAAGCTCTCCTCCCTTTCCCCATAAGAAATTTTAAAACACAAAATCTAATTTTGCTCATAACAATGAGCACAAACAAAGAGGGGAAGGGAGATGAGTATCCAAAGATGAAGGTTTGTTTTGAGCATATCATTTTGTGGCTGGAGGACCAATATACATAAGTATTTTCAGTTCCCATCTGTCCCTTTAAAGTTCCCAAAGTCACAATTAAACTTTTACCTGCTCCTACAAATTGAAGAATTTCTGACATAGTCAAGTTTATTTTGTATCCAGCTAAGTCTCCAAACTTTTGGAGGAGGGGGAGCAAACTGGGTGATTGAGGCTCTGAAGTAAGGTCTCAGGAGAAGAAAATCATTAGCATGAAGCAAACATTTCAGTTAGTGCCTCTTTAATTATGTGGCTACCAGAGCAGGCTTATATTGTTGCAGCTAATGGATCCACAGCTATAGCAAATAGAAAGAAGCTCTGTCTTGTCCCCCAGCTCAACAGAAAGGGTTTGGAGACATGGCCAAGAGTCACTATAGAGGTCAGTGCTTCCTTTTAAAGTAATTTCATCCTTGAATAAACTTCAGGATCAAAACCTAATTTTCAGAAAGCATAAAAGTGCAAGTCTCAGGGCGCAGTGGCAATGTGAGTGCTGCATATTAAGATCATGCCCTGCTTATCTTCTAAGTCAGACATGCTCATTGGAAATATCAGCTTGAGGCAGCTCTAAATTGCAAACCTGGAAAAAAGAGCCTGCAGCCATTATTGGTTGGTCATGCTGCAAGATTTGCTGTGATGGAATGTGGAGTCTTGTTTCTTTATTGAATTCACAGTTCTCTCAGGTGCAGTAGGGGCCACATTTGTAAGAACAGGGGAACTGTGTGCATCGTGGTTATAGGATTAATAAGATTTTACTTTTGAACCCCATCGCTAGTGATAGGTCTTAGTGAATTTTTAAAATTGGTCTCAGGCTCTCAACTTCTCAATAACCACAAATGATTTAAATCCTCTATTCTATTAAATTTCATTATTCATAGAAAGTTTAACTCCAAAATCAGGTCTGTCTCCTACTCTTATCTTAAGATAAGATGGTAATATTAATAACTTCATAACAACAATATTAATAAAGTTGCAAAAAAGTGACGTTTCAGCCCACTTACAGAACTGTAGGTTTTTTAGATTAATTTCCCCAGCCATACACAGACAGACAAACACAAGCAAAAGAGAAAAGATAGAAAAAGAGGGGGAAAGAACAGAGATTGCTGTGTTATAATCCAAGCAGATATATCTTTGTAGGGTTGTTTTCTTGGCCGAAGTTGGTTCCCGTACTCAGGTAGGTGGGAACATGCTCATCCAAGGATGTTCCAACCTGCCTCGTGACCAGAGAGCTGGTGTCAAAGCCATGTTGACAGGCAAGTTTCCCCTCTCTCCCTCACCAGCAGGACAAGCAGAGACAGTATCAACCAAGCTATTTGGAACTATACTTTTCAAGCTGTCAGTAGCTAGTGAACATGTGTTTCACTTGAACATGCAAGTCAGTCTGTCTGTGTAGTACATATGTCTTTTTGGCACAGATGAAAAACATAGCATTCTAGCCAGCCACCCATTCATTGCAGAACTCTAGAATCCTTTTAATCCCTGAGTATGATTACCAAATGAAAACAGAAACTAATTTTCACTCAGGGAGCATATGTTAAATAGTTCTATTTTTCTTAATTCTAGGATTTTATGGCAGTAATGCTGAAAGTCTACTGGACTTCTTAATTGTACATTTTTATTTCCTTCCTCAAACTCTTACAGCTTTAATGAGGTTTCACTTTTATTACAGCATCACTTATTAGCAGTGATGAGAATAACTGTAAGAAGATTTTCCTCATAATTCCTTGCTTAGGAATGGACCATGGAGAAAGGGGGAACTGATTGGATAGCTCAGGGCATTTATAATGGAATACAGACCCTTTCCTCTAGATTACTGGTTCTAATCCAGTCCATGCTGATAGTGACCCTAATTCATTATTACCACCTAATACTTTTGGTGCATATGTGAAATGAGTTTGGGAGAAGGGGGTTTCAGTCCATTTTCTATAACAAGTGTTCATATAAAAAAATACCATTGAAACTAGGGTCACCATTTCTGGCTGGATGAATTCCTGGAGGTTTTATCACATGACATAATCTTTAATTAAAGATTAATCTTAAATTCCTGGAGACTCCAGGACAATCCTGGAGGGTTGGCTATCCTCATTGCAACTGGCTCTGTTAGCAGTCTCAGCCAAAAGACCAAGAATTGTATGGAGACTGAAATGACTTCCTGCCCCTAGGGGTAATCCTTCCAGGTCAAGAATAAGCCATACAATGAAGCAACACAGAAGGTAGTGGGTCAGCATTGGGGAAGCTCATAGAGCTGATTACAGTAAACAGCCGTCTCCAGGACTATAATCCGTATGGATCTTTCCATCACTAAACTCACGTTATAAATAAATAATAATAATAAATAAAAATTCACAGTGCAAAGTAAAAGAGAAAATGAAGATTTGCTAGTGGCAAAACAAGCCAATGCCTGTCCCTTAACACTAGTTAATTAATTATAAACTCTTTTCTAACAGTTAACGGGTCTCTGTGACAATTTATGTAAAAGATACTAACAGGAAAGCAAAATGCAAGCTTACATTCTACTTTTGGAATAAGAAACCTATATGATTCATATTCTAAATACTTTACTGGAAATATGTAACAAAAGCACATCTGGTATTATACACACCTCTAATGACTTATATTTGTAAATGCTACCAGAGCAGGTAAATCCTCACAAAATCCTCTAACTCTACTAACCTATCAGAAAATATTAGTATCAGTGATCCACATGTCAGAAAGAGAAATGGTTTGCACCAGTCAAAATAATTTCCTTTCTTCTCAAATTTCATTCAGGCTACTGTCCAGCAAAGAGTACACACCGCCATAAAAGGCTTGTTCCTGTGCGACTATAATTAGCACAGATCCATGGATATTACCAGTTACACAGTAAAAAGTCAGCTTTGGCAAACTGGGGACCAGCAGGCAAAGGACTTCAAATTTCAAAGTGAGCTCTCAAAATATCCGATCGCATAATAATAAAAAAATACCCATTCTTAGTACCTTATCTCAAAAGCTCACATTGGTTAGACAGTGACCTTTAAAGGATTACCTTAACATGCAGGGAAATCAGCCCCTCTCTGATGTGTTCTGAAATTTGTAATAAAAAATGGCTGCATGACTGACGTTTAAGTTGGAAAAAGGAGAAAAAGGCTTAAATTTCTCCTAACATAAGCTGCAGCTCAGATTTAAAGCCATTTTACTTTCAAAGGCCATAACTATGATAGCTGGCTGCCAATTTACAGTGTACAATGTAACGCTCTCTCTCCATAAACTAGGGCAAGGGAGAATACAGCTTTCAAGTCCCAAATAATTTTTTTTTTCATTAATTCACTTGTTTTGCCAGTAAAAGCAGAGCTAGGATTCTCTCATGCCAAACATATTCCCCGCTCCTCTCCAACAAAATATGCTTTTATATCTTCAACAAAAATAAGTGTAAAGGAAATAAATATTAAAAAGCTACATTTAGAAGCAATCACTGACATTTTTCTCTCTCTAGCAAGCACAGGTGGTGAGAATGGGGTTGACCTGTGATCCAGGCGGTCTGTTTTTTTACAAAATGAAAGTATTTCTCATCATAAAGATATCAGTCATTTATGCATTATTTTGCACCTTACATTCTATGCCACAGGGGAAAAATGAACTTATTCTGTCAGAGAGTTAAACAAAAATGTTTCTTTTCAAAGACAATTTTTTAAACTTGTACTTTTTTCTCTTTCTTCCCTGAAGTTTGTTCTTCTTGTTTGTGGGTTGTTGTTGTTGTTGGGTTTTGTTTGTTTGTTGTTGCTCCCAATCCCAAATTCTCCTCTTATGGCTGTTCTATTGCTACCTATTGTTCAACTGTAAAGGTATGGAAAATCACTTTTACTCTATTCATAGAGCAGCTGTCAATAATCCTGCAAAATCAAGATAGGTTGTTCCCTCCAAAGAGAAAGAACTAACAATGCATCACCATAGAGAACTTCTTCTAATGGCCTATCATTAAAACAAGTATCATCAGCCCATTCATTTCCAATCTTCCCTAGATCTCCTGCACAGAGCCAAAACCAAACATTTAAAGTAAGATGAAATATACATCAATTACAGCAGTAAGAACAAAATTAGATTTTGGTTCAGATAACATATTCTTTGAATGCAGCTCCGTAGTTCAGAAGTTTCTACAAATTAAAGTGGCACTACCATCAGTCACTAGGTTTTTCTATTTATACTACAGTATGTTACAAGAAAATGAAGATGAGTATTTCCGGTTTGTTTGCAAATGTTAAAAACTAGAAGAAGAAATTATAATACTAAAGAAGACAAGCAAAGATATTCCTCAGCTTGGATTGATGGATTGAAATAATGAATCAGTGTACTGAGGATGTTCAAAATGTACTACTCAAGCAATAATCATGTTTAAATAGCTCGGTAAGATTTCCAGCACCCTTGTTTTCACTCACATATTTAGCATCAAAATCCACTTGTGGTATTTTGCACTCTCAGCTGTCTTGAATTTAGGTAGAATTTCAGAATATACAGTAGCTGCCCTTAAAATATTTGGTAGTACTTCCACAAACATCAAGATTGACATTATTTACCATATTTCATCACTGTTCAAAATAACTAGATATATCAAGCCTATTTATTTACGAGTGATGAGGTGCAAACAGGGCTCTTGGGATTTTGTGGTACTTCACATCCAATTTGCAGCAAGGATAAGGGGATTCTGCAGCTTATCTATAACAAAGAAAACCTGAAGATGTGGAGAGCGCACACTCTGCGGGAGCAGAGCAGGAACACTGTGTCACATTCCATTTTTACTGCTTTGAATGTGGAAAATTGTATCCCACTTTCCACAAACCATGTTCTTTCTTCGCGATTTCAATTGTGGCTCCTCACAGTTGAGAAAATACAGAACAAAACCATGAAGCTCACATTTCATGCCTCCACTAAGAAAAACTGGTGTGTTTTCACAATGAGACAGTGAATGCATGATAGCTAACACACTGACATGGAAGCTCTCACATGTTAGCTATCTCATTGTAAAAACCAACCTTTCTTTCCTAGTGTAAACATGGCTTTAAAGAGAGGGTTAGTCAAACCTCACATAATAAAGGCTAAATCATCTACATCAGAGGCAAAATCCTCACCCTGTGACAATGCCCCTGTTGCTGGTTGGAATAAAAACTGCAAGTGGTTATTCAACAAGACTTCTGATACTTTATCAGAAATGAGGAATAGAAGAAACGTTGGAGAAAGAGCAAAGTCTGGATGTACAGCTTGTGTGGCAGACAAGGAGAATCCCTGTTGGCTATGATGCTATACGCATAACAACAAAATTCGTTAGATTTCAGCTAGGATTGCTTGTCCTTGCAGAGGTACAAGACCATGTAAGGCCCCACTCCACTTATGTCCCTGCCTAAGCTATTCAGACTCAGGACTTGGTGCACATGGGTAAGGGCACTATATATTTTTACTCCCACCTTGAGTGAGGGGAGAAGACGGGGGAGAAGGAATGGATGGAGTCTTAGCTCCACCTCCTCCAATGTCCAGGCCCAATAGAAATTATATAAATATCAGTTGTGCATGTGAGCCCCCTTCTACATGCCATTCACTGGCCAAAAAATAAATTAACAGGTTAGATCATCTCCTTTGCTATATAACTGCCACAAAAGGGAGAAAGAATGTCGAGATTTGGAGCCTTTTCTCCTCACACAAATGACAAGGCAGGACCTCTTCCTACCTATCAAGACAGCATTACGATCAATGCCTATCTCCTACATTGGCTTGTGCACCACAGCCCCAGGAAAGAATGGCTGTCAGATTGAAAGCATGAGTCATCATTAATTCTATTCTTCCCCCCACCCCCCGCCGCATTTGTTTATCACTGACTTACTTTTTCCTGTAGCATTTTTTCTCTCAGACATGTTTGCCAGAGTTCTTTTAATTCCACTTAACCACGGTGGCTGGAATTAACTCATTCTGTGTTTTTTCTGGCTTTACCTTTACCCTGCAAGCTGTAACTACTAGTGCATGCAGGGCCAGCTCCAGGGTTTTGGCCGCCCCAAGCAGCAAAAAAAAAAAAAAAAAAGCCGCGATCGCGATCTGCAGCGGCAATTCGGTGGAAGGTCCTTCGCTCCCAGCGGCAGTGAGGGACCGTCCGCCGAATTGCCGCCGAATAGCTGGAGGTGCCGCCCCTCTCCCGAGGGGCCGCCCCAAGCACCTGCTTGCCAAGCTGGTGCCTGGAGCTGGCCCTGAATGCATGTTGCTTTTAGGTGCCCTCCTTCTCCATTTCTAGTTCATTTTTTATTCTTGGATCTCTGAGGAGTCTTTTGAATAACACAAAGTGGCAAGAGCTACTTCTTTCTGGAATAATTCTGCTCCACAAATATTCCCACCCCTGACAGCCAGTCTGTCAGTTTCTTGCACAATTGCCTCTGTGCCTTCTTCCACTTAATCCCCTCAGCAAGGTGTGACTTCTCTGAGGCCTGGTCTACACTAGGCTTTTATGTCGAATTTAGCGCCGTTACATCGAATTAACCCTGCACCCGTCCACACCACGAAGCTATTTAGTTCGACATAGAGCTCTCTTAAATTTGACTTCTGTACTCCTCCCCAACGAGAGGAGTAGCGCTAAATTCGAAATGGCCATATCGAATTAGGCTAGGTGTGGATGGAAATCGATGGTAATAGCTCCGGGAGCTATCCCAAAGTGCACCACTCTGTTGACGCTCTGGACAGCAGTCCGAGCTCGGCTGCTCTGACCAGCCACACAGGAAAAGCCCCGGGAAAATTTGAATTCCTTTTCCTGTCTGGGCAGTTTGAATCTCAGTTCTTGTTTGGACATCGTGGCGAGCTCAGCAGCACTGGCAACGATGCAGAGCTCTCCAGCAGAGATGGCCGTGCAATCTAATAGAAGGAGGGCCCCAGCATGGACTGATAGGGAAGTCTTGGATCTTATCGCTGTGTGGGGCGATGAGTCCGTGCTTTCAGAGCTGTGCTCCAAAAGACGGAATGCAAAGATCTACGAGAAGATCTCTAAAGCCACGGCAGAGAGAGGATACAGCCGGGATGCAACGCAGTGCCGCGTGAAAATCAAGGAGCTGAGACAAGGCTACCAAAAAACCAAAGAGGCAAACGGACGCTCCGGATCCCATCCCCACACATCCCGTTTCTACGAGGCACTGCATTCCATCCTAGGTGCGTCCGCCACCACTACCCCACCACTGACCGTGGACTCTGAGGATGGGATATTGTCCGCGGCAGGTTCCTCGTCGGACATGTTAGCGGACGGGGAAGATGAAGAAGGAGATGAGGAGGACGAGGCAGTCGACAGCGCTGGCACCGCTGATTTCCCCGACAGCCAGGAGCTCTTCATCACCCTTACCGAGATCCCCTACCAACCGTCCCCATCCCTTACCCCGGAGACAGAATCAGGGGAAGGATCAAGCAGTAAGTGCTTTAAATATCTAAACATTTATTTTTACAAGAACTGAAATATTTATAATATTAACAATGGCTTTTTCCTAAAGTGCTTAAACATGTAAACAATAATCTGCAAAAAAACTGGAATATTTACAATAGTAAGAAAGGGTTTTTCATGATTTGTCTGCCTTAGGCTCTTCACAATTTAGTCCCAAGTATTTAAAAATTTTTTTACAATGTCCGGTAAGTCATGATTCTGCTGCCCAAGACGCTCCACTCTTTAGTCCCAGTGCACCTACGCGAAAATCCGGTCAATATGGCCGGGGATAGAGGCGAAATCCTCATAGGAGAACTCCTCGTAGGTCTCATGAAGGTACATTTCCACCCTGTTCATCAGGTTTCTGGGTAGGGCGATCTTATTGGGCCCTCCGTGGTAGGACACGTTTCCGCGCCACGACACCATCAGGTACTCTGGTATCATTGCCCTGCAGAGCATGGCGGCAAACGGCCCTGGTTTCTGAAGGCTTTCTCGAAGCATCCTTTCCCTCTGGGACTCCGAGATCCTCAGCAGGGTGATGTCGCTCATGACGCCCTGCTTTGAATTAGGGAGGGGAATGTTAGTATTGGGACTGCTTTACAGCCACGCGGTGGAGGGAGAGGGGCAGCATACAGGGATCTTTCCCTGGGACAGCCGCGAGGGGGTGGGACAGGGGCATAGTTCATGCTGTCCTGATTGCTGGCAGCAGAGACTGGCATTGCTTTCAATGTGAAAGGAGGCCAGTGCTACTAGTACAGTGTTAAGCAGCCAGAAGTCTACGGCTTACCATGATTGCACGCTACAGAAGTTCAGGTGTCCTGCCACGCTTCTCAGATAACTGCAAGACCACTGCAAGACCCCAGGCACTGAAGGCGAGGGCCGAAAATTCGACCTTGTCCTGAGTGCGCATGTGAGAGGTGCAGTGCATGGTCTTGTTCACAGAGAAAGACTAGGTTCTTTGTACACAACTTCATTTATCTGTCTCAGGAATTCACTCAATTTTTCCCATTCACACAGACACATCTGCGACTGTCTCCCAACCCAGCCTGTCAGCACACTCCCAGAGGCTAGCGCAGATTAGGAGGAGGAAGAAGAAGACGCGGGAGGACATGTTCTCAGAACTAATGAGCTGCTCCCGAGCCCAGGCAGCCCAGCAGACACAGTGGAGGGAGAACTTGTCACAAATGCACCGAGCAGTCATGGAACGGGAGGAGAGGTGGCGTCAGGAGGACCAGCAGGCTACTGAAAAGCTGCTTGGACTAATGAGGGAGCAAACGGACACGCTCCGGCGCCTTGTGGATGTTCTGCAAGACCGGAGGCAGGAGGACACAGCCCCGCTGCAGTCTATCTCTAATCGCCCTCCCCCGCCACCAAGTCCCACACCCCCCTCACCCAAAGTACAAAGAAGGAGGGGCGGCAAGGGCCGTTAAAACTTTCAGTCAACCCCTGCAGACTGCTCTAGCACTAGAAGGCTCTCATTCCCCAAAATTTCAAAAGTCCTTTCCTACACACCTCACAGAAGCCCCCGTGCAAGTTTCAACCCCCACGTTTCCTGTGTGGTTCATAATAAAATATTTGTTTCTGTTAATTACTGTTTCCATGATTTTCTTTTGGAGGACAGTCTGTCTGAAGGAGGGGAAGGGGCTTGGTAATTGGACAGGACAGTCACCTTTACCAGGGTACAGAGGCGGGGTAAGGTCCAGCATCAGGACACATACCCAGTGCAGTGACTAGTGACCCTGGTCAATCTGGGAGGTGGTTTTCATGTTCTGGGGGGGGGGGGGTTGCTCTGTGACTTTGTGGCGGGGGAGGGCAGTTACAGATCAAATGCATCACAGAGCCGCGCAGCAGGGGAGCTGTAACCCTCCTCCCCCTGCCAGACAGTCACATAGCCGACACATACACGCTGTCCCGCCCAGGAGGGCTGGCAGGCTCTGTTGAAACAACCAGTTCACCACTGCGGAACCTGTCATTCCTGGAGTTTAGAAGCATCATTTGCATCACAACACTAAACCCGCACCCCGCCACAGTCTGCGTCCCAGGTTTAAAACATTCCCACGAAAACAGTAATAAAGACAACGGTGTTCATTAACAAAACAGAACAGATTTTATTTTTTGGGAAGGGGGCGAAGGGGGTATGTAACTGGAGAGGATAGTCAACGGTAACTGGGTAAAGAAACGGGGGCAAGTTCAGCTTCTGTGTCCACAAACTTAAAATTCACTGGTGACCCTGCTCAGTCTGGAAACTGTCTTTCAAAGCCTCCCGGATGCACAGTGCGTCCCGCTGGGCTCTTCTAATCTCCCGGCTGTCTGGCTGGGAGTAATCAGCAGCCAGGCGATTTGCCTCAACCTCCCACCCCACCATAAAGGTCTCCCCCTTGCTCTCACAGAGATTGTGGAGCACACAGCAAGCTGCAATAACAATGGGGATATTGGTTTCGCTGAGATCACAGCGAGTCAGTAAGCTTCTCCATCTCCCCTTGAGACGGCCAAAAGCACACTCCACCACCATTCTGCACTTGCTCAGCCGGTAGTTGAACAGTTCTTTTTCTGTGTCCAGGGCGCCAGTATAGGGCTTCATGAGCCAGGGCATTAGCGGGTATGCTGGGTCCCCGAGGATCACTGTAGGCATCTCCACATCCCCAAGAGTTATTTTGTGGTCCGGGAAGTAAATACCTTCCTGCAGCCGTCTAAACAGACCAGAGTTCCTGAACACGCGAGCGTCATGAACCTTGCCCGGCCATCCAACGTTGATGTTAGTAAAACGTCCCTTATGGTCCACCAGTGCTTGCAGCACCATCGAAAAGTAGCCCTTTCGGTTGATGTACTGGCTGGCCTGGTGGTCCGGTCCCAGGATAGGGATGTGAGTCCCATCTATAGCCCCACCGCAGTTTGGGAATCCCATCGCGGCGAAGCCATCTATGATGGCCTGCGCGTTTCCCAGGGTCACTACCTTTGACAGCAGTACCTTCACGATTGCCTTGGCTACTTGCATGACAACAACCCCCACGGTAGATTTGCCCACGCCAAACTGGTTCGCGACTGACCGGTAGCTGTCCGGCGTTGCAAGCTTCCAGAGGGCTATGGCCACTCGCTTCTGGACAGTCAGGGCTGCTCGCATCCGGGTGTCATTGCGCTTCAGGGCAGGGGACAGCAACTCACAAAGTTCAAGGAAAGTCCCCTTCCGCATGCGAAAGTTTCGCAGCCACTGGGATTCATCCCAGACCTGAAGCACTATGCGGTCCCACCAGTCCGTGCTTGTTTCACGGGCCCAGAATCGCCGTTCCACAGTATCCACAAGACCCATTGCCACCGTGATGTCCTCGGCACTGGGTGTCGTGGTTTCAGACAGGCGTGTGCTACTCTTGGAGTTCAGGTCCTCACCCCGCTGCCGTAGCCTCCTCGCCTCATTTCTCTCTATCTGCCTCTGGGAAAGGTCGATGATGAGCTGTGATGCGTTGACAACGGCCACAACTGCAGCGATGGTCGCAGCGGGATCCATGCTCGCAGTGCTGTGGCGTCCGCGCTGTCACTGACCAGAAAAGTGCGCGAACTGATTTCCCGCCGGCGCTTTCAGGGAGGGAGGGAGGGCGGTAGTGACGGACGGATGAGGACAGTTACCCAGAAGCACCCTCGACAAATTTTTTTACCCAGAAGGCAATGGCGGCTCGACCCAGAATTCCAATGGGCAGCGGGGACTGCGGGAACTGTGGGATAGCTGCCCACAGTGCACCGCTTCCAATGTCGACGCTTGCCCCGTTAGTGTGGACTGACAAAGTCGAATTACTGTCCTTAGTGTGGACACACACGTTCGACTTTGTAATATCGATTCCACATATTCGATTTAACTAAAATCGAACTACTCTCATAGTGTAGACATACCCTGAGCTCATCCTCAAAGCTTCTAGACTATCCACATTTAAGTGCCTCTTAAAGGCTCACTTCTGCCATACTACCTATAGAGAATCTAGTTGACTTCCATTTAAAATAATGCATATTTATTTCTCCTCATCCTCTAACCTCTGTCTAATTATTGGTCTATCCTTAGCTATTTAAGTGCCTTTGTCACATCATGCTGGAAAGTCAAATGAATGATAGACTGCTACAATAAAGTGGTTAGATGATGTCTGGCAATTAGAACTCAATATACTATCCAAATAGTTTGCCAAAAAAAGAGGCTGATCCTGTAAATTGAAATACCAGCTCAATAAAATGTTTCACAATGAGAAAATATAAAAGGTTTGAATATATTCCTGGCTATGTTTTCTGTTTAGCGGCTGTAATCTTAATGTGAATCAATTATCGACTAAGTGACTTAAAACTGCAAGGATAAAAACGATAATGAAGCAAAAATGTGAAAAATGAGCAAAATAGATACACAAAACTAAAAGCCAACTATGGTACATAAAAAGATAATTTCAGAGATTAATGCAACTGATATAAAGAATGCACACTCAATGATTGTAGCTAAATGTATTACACTGCTCTACAGCCAAAATGCTTCTGAAATAAATGTAGTCAAACTTTACTAATTCTGGGTCACTGAGAATGAAAATGATGCTTAAAATTGTTGATTGGCTCTAGTTTTCAAGATATGCTATTGGGTCAGTATATACGACCCTTTATTTGGGAATGGCGGAGGATAAGTGAGTTATAAAGGGAAGGGATCTCAATTTAAACCAGAAATGACTAAAATACATCTTTGACTGGATCTATGAATAAATCTATGACTGGGTTTGGACACTACTTGCTTTTTAGGCAAAACAATGAATGATGCAATCTGAAGCTGGTATTGCATCATACCTGATATGAATTGCATCATGTTATTCCTAGGAGTCATGGATGATGCAATCATAACGAAGCTTACATTACTCTGCTGAACAAATTGCCCTATATCAGCTCTAGAAATCATACAGTGTCGTGCTCTCTTATTTGTCAGTGTTTGATTTTGCAAAGGGACACATTTCTGTTTAGCCAAAATGAGCAGAGATGCCTCGTACTTGTGTGAACAGTGCAGATAACTTCTGCTATGTTTGTGGTGAAGTGACTTTTGCATCACAAAAGCGCAGTGTAACCACTATGGTTAAGAAAGCCTATCACCTTGATTTTGGCTGCAAAATTGGAGATCAGGACAAGAGGTGGGCCCCACACATATGCTGCAACACTTGTGCAACAAATCTTCGCCAGTGGTTGAACAGGAAAAGGAAATCTATGCCTTTTGCAGTGCCAATGATTTGGAGAGAGCCAACAGATCATACCAGCAATTGTTACTTCTGCATGGTGCCTCCAGTTGGGAAAGGTGTGTCAAAGAAGAAAAAGTGGACTGTGCATTATCCAAACATTCCATCAGCTATACGCCCAGTACCCCACGGAGAAGGACTGACGGTTCCTGATGCACCAGAATCATTCTCACTTGAGTCAGACGAGGAAGAGGATGAAACTTCTGGTCCTGAACCATCAATGTCACAGGACCCACATTTTCTCCCATCCTCCTCCTCTGAACCACACCTCATAACACAAGGTGAACTGAATGACGTTGTCAGGGATTTGGAACTACCCAAGAGTAAGGCAGAGCTGTTGGGCTCCAGACTACAGCAGTGGAATCTCCTGGCAGGTGATGTTAGGGTTTCCATGTTCCGTGACCGTCAAAAGGATCTTGTCCCATTCTTCTTCATGGAAGGTGATCTTGTAGCCTGCAACAACATCGATGGGGTGATGGCAGCCCTCAACATCGTTCACGATCCAGATGAGTGGAGACTGTTCATTGATTCATCGAAGACGAGTCTTAAAGCTGTTTTACTGCATAATGGCAATGTTTTGCCATCAATTCCAGTTGGTCATGCAGTCCATATGAAGGAAACCTATGACAACATGAAACAACTTTTGAGGTGCATAAACTATGACCAACATCAGTGGCAGCTTTGTGGCGATTTGAAGGTTGTTGCTCTCTTGCTTGGTCTGCAGACTGGATACACAAAGTACTGCTGTTTTCTCTGCGAATGGGATAGTCGTGCAAGGGATTCCCACTACATCAAGAAAGACTGGCCACTCCGACAGTCATTGGAGCCTGGGAGGAAAAGTGTTCAGCATCCACCACTTGTTGAATCAAGGAAGATTTTGTTACCACCCTTACACATCGAGCTGGGTCTGATGAAGAACTTTGTCAAGGCCATTGACAAAATACAAGCAGTTTTCAAGTACCTCCGTGGAAAATTTCCAAGGTTAAGTGAAGCTAAGATAAAGGAAGGTGTCTTTGTTGGTCCTCAGATTCGTGAACTTCTTCGAGATGATGCATTTGACCATGCACTGCGTGGCAAGGAAAAGACGGCATGGAAAGCCTTCCAGTTAGTGGCAATAAATTTTCTCGGAAACAACAAGGCAGACAACTACAGGTTGTTGGTGGAAAACCTCCTCAAGGCATACAAAAGCCTTGGTTGCAACATGTCACTAAAGATACATTTTTTGCACTCTCATCTAGATTTTTTTCCACCGAACTGCGGAGCAGTGAGCGACGAGCACGGCGAGCGATTTCACCAGGACATTGCAACAATGGAGAAACGCTATCAGGGCAAATGGAGCCCATCAATGCTTGCAGACTATTGCTGGACAGTGACAAGAGATGCTTCATTTAATGAATACAAGAGACAAGCCAAGAAGCGCCGAGTAGACACTGAATAGGACTAAACTATGTACAGAATAGTTTTTTGCCTTTTGTTTCATAATAAATTTTATTTATATAACCCTTTTGCTGATTTTTAAAGTGTTACATAAACAGGACAGGTGAAATATTATCATGTAAAGCAACCATAAACACATGAAAAGACCTAGGTTTACAATTTATGATTAAAACTCTACTATCTACACAATATACATAGACATAAAATGTAAAACCTTAAATATCTTAGAAACAGTAGCCAATCAGTTGTTTTAATTGTCATATTTGAATTCAGCACATCAAAATACATAATAAATAGCACATTTTATCTCTGAAGCAGACGACTTCTCAAAAATTGTAGACCAGTGTTATCAACTTAAATCCACATCTACAATTACATGTAATAGGCAAGAGACTGTGAAGGGAAGATTTTATGCAAAAGATGTGAAATAAACAGACCATATATCACAAATGTACTTGATAGAGCTGATCAATAGAAAGCATAGGAAATAATATACAATGGCAGCACTAGGAAAAGTGAAAAATGTTAACATACGCAGAATAATATAATAAAGATGCAGACACTACCTAAAATCCATAAACTCAGTCTCGTATACTGATTAAACTCTAGTTTTGTCCATATCTGATCACAAGAGTCTTCTGCTGTATTACATTTTAGAAAGAATACACTATAATGAATTAAAATAAAAAGTAACTCTTAGAATATATACCTTGCTCTACCACACGCTAGAAAATGATTCCATCACAAAGCAAGCCTTGGAGAAAGAGCACATATTTTTTTCATTTGTATTTACATTTTAATTAGTGTAGGTTTAAACTTCTTATTAAATAGCTGTCAAACTAGAAAAAAAATCTATTGTGAACTATTGTGAAGTTTCATCAAAGCATCCTTGTCCAGTCTAACAACACTTCAAAGAAAGATTTAGTTAAATCCAATAAGTAGGATTACATGTAGATGTCAATCAATAGGTGCTCCAATATTACTTTTTAAAAAAATGTTCCTCTTATCAAACATAGCTTGAATAATACTGTGTGGAAACACGTTCAGATATCTCTGTATTCTGCAGCTTCACAGTAATGCTAATATATCACCTTCAATTTCATGGGGTATTTATTTCTATTAATGAAACCCCTTTTGTCCTGAAATCACAGTGTTTCATATATAAAGACAAACACAAATGATGCCAAAGCAGAACCAGAAAAAAAACCTAGGAAAAATAAAATGTTCATACGCATAGATATATTTCATTTTTTAAAAACTCTCATGCATGCAAAATAATTTCAGAAGCTAAGATACAATTAATTGCTATTGACATTTTCCATTCAGACGCCTCGTTTCAACAGGATTTCCTCAAGTTGTATATAGGAAAATCTGAAGAAAGGGCTAGAAAACACTTGAAAGTTTAGAGCCAAACATTTTTTTTTTTTAGAAGCAGTGTATGATGCTGTTATCTGGTGTCTGAAGTTAATACAGTATTATTAAGTTAATGCTGTTCTTCTCCCAAAAGTATTGGCAGTACCCCAAAGAAAAAAAAAGTCTCATGCAATCCAACAAGCTTAGTTTTATCAGGTCCCTCCTGCGATTTCATAACATCATAGATATGGTGGCTGGAAGGGAATTTAAGAGGTCATCTAGTCCAGCCCCCCATGCTGAGGCAGGACCCAATTACAGTTCTCAACTTTTCCAGACTACTGTACCCCTTTCAGGAGTCTGTTTTGTCTTGCATACCCCAAGTTTCACCTCACTTAAAAACTACTTGCTTACAAAATCAGACATGAAAATACAAAAGTGTCACAGCACACTATGACTTAAAAATTGCTGACTTTCTCATTTTTACCATATAATTATAAAATAAATCAATTAGAATATTATACTTACATTTCAGTGCACAGTATATAGAGCAGTGTAAACAAGTTATTATATGAAATTTTGGTTTGTACTGACTTCGCTAGCGCTTTTTATGTAGACTGTTGTAAAACTAGGCAAATATCTAGATGAGTTGATGTGGCTCCTGGAAGACCTTTGCATACCCCCAGGGGTACGCGTAACCCTGGTTGAGAAACACTGATCTAGACCATCCCTGACAGATGGTTTGTCTAACATGGTGTTTAAAACCTCCAATGATGGGGGTACCACAACCTCCCTTGGAAGCCTATTCCAGTGCTTAACTATGCTTATAGTTAGAAAGTTTTTCTTAATATCTAACCTAAATCTCCCTTGTTGAAGTGTAAGTCAAATACTTCTTGCCCTACCTTCAGTGGACAAGGAGAACAATTGATGACCATCCTCTTTACAACAGCCCTTAACATATTTGAAGACTATCAGGTTCCCCCTCAGTATTCTTGTCTCAAGACTAAATACGTCCGGTTTTTTAACCTTTCCTTGTAGCTCAGGTTTTCTCAATCTTTTATCATTTTTATTGTTCTCCTCTAGATTCTCTCCAATTTGTCCACTTCTTTCTTAAAGCACGGCACCCAGAACTGGACACAATACTCCAACTGGGAGCCTCACCAGCGCCAAGTAGAGCAGGACAAAATTATCTCTCATGTCTTATATAAAACACTTCTGTTAATACACCCAAGACTGATATCAGCCTTTTTTGCAACTATATCACATATTCAATTTGTAAACCACTAAGCCCTCCAGATCCTTATCAGCAGCACTAAGGCCTTGCCAGTTATTCTCCATTTTGTAGGTATACATTTGATTTTTCCTTCCTAAGTATAGTACTTTGCATTTCTCCTTATTGAATTTCATCCTTGTTGACTTCAGACCAATTCTCCAATTTGTCAAGGTCATTTTGAATTCTAATCCTGTCCTCCAAAGTGCGAGGAACCCTTCCCAGTTTGGTGTCACTCACACATTTTATAAGCATGGTCTCCACTTAGTTATCCAAAGTATTAATGAAAATATTGAATAGTACTGGATCCAGGACAGACCTCTGCGGGACCGAAATAGATATGTCCTCCCAGCTTGACAGGGAACCATTGTTAACTACTCTTTGAGTGCAGTCTTTCAAACAGTTGTGCACCCACCTTATAGTAATTTCATCTAGTCCACATTTCCCTAGTTTGCTTCTGAGAATGTCATGTGGGACTATTTCAGAAGCTTTACTAAAATCAAGATAAATCATGTCTACAGCTTCTCCCTTACCACTAGTCCAGTAACCCTGTCAAGGAAGGAACTTAGGTTGGTTTGGCATGACTTGTTCTTGACAAATTCATATTGACTATTACTTATATCTAGGGGCTTACAAATGGATTGTTTAATAATTTGTTCCAGTATCTCTCCAGGTATTGATGTTAGTCTGACTGGGCTATAATTCCCCTTGTTCCCTTTTCTAAAGATAAGTACTATGTTTGCCATTCTCCAGGCCCCTGGAACTTCACCCATTATTCATGATTTCTTGAAGATAATCACTAATAATTCCGAGATTGATTCAACTAGTTCTTTAAGTACCCTAGGATAAATATAATCAGGCCCTGCTGATTTGAATATATTTAACTTATCTAAATATTCTTTAACCTGTTCTTTCCTTATTTTGGCTTACCTTCCTTCCCCATTGTTAATATTTATTGTGTTAAGCATCTAGTCCCCATTCACCTTTTTAGTGAAGACTGAAGCAAAATAGGCACTAAAACCCTCAACCTTATTGATGTCATCTATTATTAGCTCTCATTAACAGTTAAGTAGAGGACATAAACTTTTCTTCATCATTCTCGTATTCCTAATGTATTTATAGAAACTCTTATTATTGCCATTTGTGTCACTTGCTAGGTGTAACTCATTTTGTGTCTCAGCCTTTTCTGATTTTGTCCCTACATGCTTTTGCTGTCCTTTTGTACTCCTCCTTAGCAAGTCATCCATGTTTCCACTATTTGTAGGATTCCTTTTTGATTTTCATGCCATTAAAGATCTCCTGATGGAGCCATACTGGCCTCTTACTATTCTTTCTACCTTTCCTTCGCATCGAGATAGTTTGGTGTTGCACCTTTAATATGGTCTCTCTGAGAAACTGCCAGCTGTCCTGAATTCCTTTGTACCCTAGATATTCTTCTCTTTGGACCTTAACTACCAGTTCTTTGAGTTTGCTAAAGTCTGTTTTTTTGAAGTCCAATGTCCTTATTCTGTTGCTTTCACTCCTTCCTTCAGAATAATGAAATCTTGAAATAATTTCAAGACCGCCTTCACCCAAACTGCCATCAACCTTCAGATTCACAACGAATTCCTCTCGGGTAGTCAGAGGCTAAAATGGTTGTCCTCCTGGTGACTTCCTCTATCTTCTGAAACAAAAAGTTATCCAAATACTTTCCAAGAATTTACTGGACATTTTGTTTTTTTCTGTATTACTTTTTCAACAGTTGTCTAGGTAATTAAAGTCCACCGTTACTAACAAGTCTTGCATTTTGGACATTTCTGTTATTTGTTCTAGAAAAGCCTCATCCACCTCCTCCTCCTGATTTGGCGGTGTATAATAGACCCCTACCATGATACTTCCCATGTTTTTCCCCTTTTATCTTCATCCAGATGGCTTCAACGGGTCTGCCTCTCACCTCTTTCTGGACCTCAGAACAAGTGTATATATTCTTGATGTATAGTGGAAGAAACTATACCCCTCTGTACCAATATTAGAATATTTACCTGTACAGGTAGCTTTGTGTATACAGAACTTGCCCTCAGGGTTTAATGTGAAAGCCAGCACTGTGGCAATCTTGCAGTTTTGTTTTGTTATTTTTTGCCTTTTCTCTGGAATATGGCTCTGCTAAATGCATTCTCTAAAAAACTCTTGTCTTTATCTAATAAAGTAAACAATGTGAAATATGGCTATTCATTAGATAGCCATTCTCGGCAATGGCATACAAGTTGAACCTTTTATAACTGTAATACTAAAGGTATGGGGCTTTTTAAAATTAGTGTGCAGTTATCACAAGGCTCTGTTGTTCTAGCTCCCAACCTGGGCCGCTCACAAACAGCCAAACACCATGCAGGTCACACCTTCTGTCTGCATATAGCTACAGTCCTTGCTCAGCCACTTGACCCCAGCAGCCTGTCCGCAACTCAACAGCCATACTCTGGCTTCCACCATCCTTGGTTACTACTTACAGGGTGACCCCAACATGCTCCCAGTCCTGGATTTTCCCTCAAAACCTGTGTTCTGCATTGTCCAGCCCTCTTCTGGACAGTTCATATATTAGAGGTAGATTGCCCATGTATGGGGTCATTGTACAACAATTTGCTACTTTCATTGGAGTAACCAAACAATTCAATTTAAACACAATACTGGATTAGTTTTGATTAAAGAATACAACACATTTGTTTAATTACAAAGAGATAGGTTTTAAATGAGCACAAGTATAAGGCATTAAAGTAAAAAATGGTTATTAGAAAAATAAAGATAAAATGCTTCCTATTAGCTAACAAACTAGACTTTGTTCAAGGTAAAAATTCTTACCACATGTTCCCACCAACATAGCTGACCAAATTCTGAAATCAGGATCTGCCCTCAAAGTCCAGAGGCCAGGTTCCTTTGTCTCCTTAGGTGAAAGATCGAGCAAGAGAGCTAGAGATAGAAAAAGAATACCTGCGGTGTTTTGCCCCTCATTTTATAATCCAATCCCCTTTGATGTGGGTTCTTCCAAAAACTATCCCTGCAGGCAACGTTTATTCAAACAGTAAAATGTGATATGGAGTCAGGGAGTGAAGGTGCTCTCCTGCTCTGTCTTCTCCCCTGTGTATGCTGAAATGCAGATTTACCTGGTCTCCCTCATGTTGTCTCAAGGATCTTGTTTACTACTTATTTGGAAATTGAGGTAAACACTCTTTGTTTAAGATAGACTTACTTAACCACTCCTGCCTAACTGGGGCTACATGGATTTGAATATGTGCTATGAATATCATAGAGGGGGAATTGATAACTTTACATATGATGTGGCTACATACATTTCACCCTGATATTATTGACCAGAAAGTTATTAGTTTTCAAATTATACCTCACAAGGCATATTTTGTACAAAGATTATTACAATAATATGCAGGATGTGAATACAGGAGTGCTTTTGGTCACAGTAGCTTGAAGACAAAGCTGAAAAAAAGACAAAAAAACCCCATCCAAGATACTAATAAAGTCATAAAGGTATGGAAGTGGGGATAGGGTGTAAGGAGTCATTCTTTCTTTCCACTCAGAAACATCCCCCTACAGGGCCTAGGCAGCATGCCTTGTGTACGTGCTGGTCTGGAGGAGCCTAGTGTCATCGGCAGTGCTAGAAACCCCAGAGGAGGAAGAGGATGGCACCAATGCAGCTAGGCTGTTGCAGAGGGAAACACAGTGTCTCCAAGAGATGCTAGTTGTGCTCAACTCCCCTGCAACAATCCTACTGTGGGCAGATGTTTAAAGGCACAATCTAGTCCTGTGTTCATGGAATACCTATTGGATATATAGTAGTAATAGACAAGCCTCAAGGGGGTACAACACAGGATTTGTCAAGCATTCAACTGAAGTTTATTCAGATTAAGTCAACTGAGCTAATTTAAATATACTAACACAATCTAACTTTATTGTGTTTTCCATCTCTCTTGGTGATAGTAGCACTCTTGGGTGGGATGGGGAGAAGATACAAAAGGAGTGAGCACGCTACTCTCACCCAGATGTGACACTTCTTGGGGAACAGCTCCACAGTAGCAGCCCTCTTTATGCTGGAGAAATTTACCCCAAAATTCCACCAGTGCTAACACCAGGTCAGCTGAACCAGTGTGATCTGCAGCCACACTTTTGTTTTTAAACCACCATTTTGATATGCCTTGCTTAGAGCTGAGTTAACTAAAACAGTGATAAAAATGGAGACAGCCTTTGGAGCCTGGGCTACATATCAGCTTCCAGTGGTTCTAATACTGGTGTTAAAAACAGTAGGAATCCTTTCTGTAAACTTCCCTAGCAGAGACATGGTCTTTGCATAAGATTCCACAATGCTGTCCTGGCAGCAGAAACTATCTCTTTTGAATGTCAAACTACATTGCTAAACCCACTGAGACAATAATATCACTTACAAATGTTCCCATTTTGCCAGGGAAATGACTCTGGTATGTTTGAGCTCAACCAGACAAGTTTTCTTATTTCACCCTTTAGTTTTTATTGCCCAGAAGGAATGTATCTGCTACCCACAGAGTATTGCCTGGAGCATCACAGTTCATAGCTCTTACATGCTGTTATAATCACTCTACCTGTACTGAACTAAATGCTGTTTTATAAACTCAGAATCTCACAGCACTGTGACGACAGTGTGATTCACATCCTAAGTGCTACTGCAATTATTTTGGTACAAATATGCCTTGTGAGGTATCATTTGAAAATTAACAACACACTGGTCAATAATATCATTGTAAAATATATGTAACAATGTTGTATGTGAAATCATAGATACTCACTAATTATGCTTTAAAGTCTGTGACTAAAAGGTGTTTAAACCAGGCACATCACGGGGAGCTGATAAATAGGTTTTCTCCAGACAAAGGAAAGAAGCCAACACCTCAAACTAGGTATGGCTTAAATCCAATGGGCTATTCATTTGTGTTGGAGATTGCAGCAGGAAGAGATAATTTGCTTAGTAGCAACCACCAGCAGGGGAGGAACCAACATGAAGCCTTATCTTCCAGACCTCACAGCTCCTTTATCCAGCATGAACTAATGCCCACTTAGCTGCCTCAATACGTTGCCAGCAGGGAAGGAACGAAGGAAGGGGTCAAGGCATCTCCTATTGAGTCCCTCTTCCCTCATTCTGTCCCCCTTGGAGACCCTGTTCCAAGAGTCTTGCAGGTCACTTTTCAGTTTGAATCATTCTTATCACATCTGGAAAAGCATTGTACAGACACACACTCACACATGTCACAGTAACGTCTGGTACTAATTGTATATGCTTCAATATCCTAGCATTTCCTTAGTAGCTGATTTATATATATATGAAAGAATGAATTTCCTGTAATCTTCAGCACTATATATATGGTCATATCCCTAGCAAAAATCGCTTCCTCTGCACACATGAAGGTGGAGCCTGAATTCATATGTTCTGATAAAAGTGGGGTATGGTGGTAAAAGTTAGAGAACAACTGCCCTGGTGTATGTCTCTGTTCTCTGTGATGTATTGAAAACTGTTAAAATTGTAAGCTCACACTTTAAATTCTTGGGGATTTTCCTGGTCCTATGTGCAGGCTAGAGGGCTCTATAGTGTTTAATCTGGTTCTTCAGCAGTCAGTCTGCAAAGAGTGAGGCTAGAGCAAGGTGGGGTCAGTTGTGTCACTCTGTCTTACGAAGCAGCCTGCTTTCTCAATCTGTAGTTTTGGTTCTTGTGTGTTAGGGTTCTGGAATTTAAGAAACACAGTAAAGTTATATTATAACCCTCCAAACGAGTATTTTATGTTTTTATCTAACTTCTCTGTTGTTAAGTTGTAAACATAACATTCTTAAACGGGACTGAAACCAGTGCACGAGCAAGGGCAGCCCCACATTACTGGAGTAGGTAATGGTGTCCATGTGTCTCATTACAAGAAGGGATCATGGGGCTTGAAGTGTGGTGCTTCAGGGCAGTTGGGGATGCAGAGCAAGATTGCAGTTGGAGGCAGAAGGAAGTCCAGAGAAGAGTGGGAAGGGATATGAGAAAGATGTGAGGGAGACAGATGCACACAATGGGACTGTAAATGAAAAGACACAGGTAGTGGGAACATGGCACAGATCCAAGAAGGAAGAAACTGATTGGGGAACAAAAGAAGTGCAGAAGTACACAGAGATTGAATGTGAATTAGGGAATGAAGGACTGAAATGGGGGTATGTGTACAGAAACAGAAAGATGGGGAAGTCACACAAACTCTCTGTGCCTCAGTGTTCCAAGTGTAAAATGGGGATAATTATGTTTACAATACACTTTGTAAAGGCTACTTTCTGATGTCAGATAAAAAGGGATATACACAAGTGTTAAGTATTATCATTATTGTAGACTGAATATAAGGTTATCATTTATAGTGCTGCAGATTACAGCAAGTTCATTCTTCCTGTTAAACGTTTCTGGTAAACTATCAAAACTTGGAGGAGCATTTAAAGTTTTTATATGTTACTTTACACTTTGACCTGTGCTGTTAATTGAAAGAAACTCATAAAAAATCATTATTTTTTTTCTTTTTAATCAGCTAATTACTCTTGGCTCCAAAATTAAATGTTGAACTATAAAAATGGAAGACAGCCACTAATGAAACTGATTTCTTATAGCTGGTGTTATCCTCTTCCATTAGCTTAGTTCCTAGGTTTGCTCTTGAAGTCTTCGAATTTTTTCTCAGATATGCAGGTATATATTAATGATCAATGTTGGGAGATACAGTAACTGGTTGGCTCATTTGCTTCAATCTACCCAGCTGTTAGCATTTCATTCTTTTTTAGGTCATCATAAAAGTTAAAGATTTACAGTAAGAATGTGTAATGGTAAAAGCATTTAATCTGTCTCCCAATTTTTAATCACTTTCTATAGACATCTTTATCTTGTTTTAACTCTGACGTTCTAATGGTTTGACATATTTAAGGGTGGTTTATGTTCAAGAGAAATGCAATTAATACAATCTTTTGTCCTACAGACTGGATTTAAAATTACAGTAATTATAATGGTCACATAAATGGGGGTAATTCAGGTTGCATACAAATTCATTTTGGAAATGGCAGTGAATATCTATCTGAAAACACCATTTGTAAAAGAAATAGTACCAGGTGAGTGACAAGCAGCTGCCACCATAGTCTCTGCAACTGGATGAGCAAAGTGAGGGTTTGAATACAGTATTTCCTTATGAAAAAATGATTGATGAAACCAGAGAAATTCAGTGATTCACATCACTGCTTAAGGTCTAAATTACAAAATAGAGATTTTCTCCATACAATTTTGTCAATATTTACATAGAATCAGAGTTGTAAAAGATCCAAAGCTAGTTGAGGCCTCGAAATTTTATCCAGCTAGATATATAAATGTGTTGTCTACTCTTAGGGATATGCAAACTGTGGTATGCCACGTGTACCTATGTGACTGACAAGAGATGGAAATCTGTGTTCTTTGTACTGCACATTTAAATGAATAGGAGTCTCCCTGCCCATGGTGCAGGGACAGCTGTGAAGAAATTGCCATTGTGTGTTTCAGATGCAGAAGATTACAGAGTGAGGGATTGTGTTGCCTCTCTCATGGAAACATAAATGTCATCTAGGCTGAAAAATACGTTTTGCTCTCTGAGTATGGGAGAACATAATATAAACTAGCTGAGAAAAAACAAAAAGACTTTTGTCGATTTCTAAACTTGAATCCATATGGAACTTTTTAAGGTGTTCATCTCCATAATCTCACAGCTCTCCCAAGATCTTTGCAGATCTCGAAACACCTGCAGTGTGAAAGGACCTCTACATTGATTCCTTGCCCTCCCCCCGCCCCCATTGAAATACAGCCCTCTGAGGAGCAATGCTGCCATGCTATCCCTGCTGGTGGCTGCAATGAGCGCCCACAGGGTACAGGGGGAATGGAGGGGATTGAGAGGTAGACAGTTGTATGTATTATTTATATCAGATTGGTACCAAGCAGAATTAATGCAATTTATAGGATGCATTGAGATCTTTATGGATGAAGGTACTATATAAACACAAAATCAACACCACAAAGTAACTATTTCAAAATATCCAATGCTATTAATATTGTAATGAACCCACTGTCTTATTACCCAGTGCCTCCAGCCCTTCTCAAGATGATTTACAGGAAGTTAAAATATATCAAAGATAATCAAGATCAAAAAGGAAAGCTGGACAAGCAGAAAATACGCTGCTTTTTCTTATAATTTCAAATCCTGTAAAAGGGAAAACATCCTTTTTTTCTTCTTTTTAAGAAGCTGTGCTGCCTTGGTGAGTGACAGTTTCATAGTTCTAACAGAGGATATCTGTTCATCTCAAAATGAGGAAAATATTTAATGAAAAGGGAAAGGAATTGATCCCAATAAATTCACTGATGTCACAACCTCCTTCCGTATAGCATATTCAGTCATGCAGAAAATCAAGAGAGACTACATTTAGTTCAAATTTTCAGGCAGCTATTAGTATTACAATACTATGGCTAAGACAAGCACTTTTTATTTGGCTAAAATTGTTATTTGAGATTAAATGAGCTTAAAAAAGGTATTTAATTGTTTAAACACATAGCTGACAATTTAATGTTCTCCATTTACAAATCTCCACCCAAATTCAAAGCTATCTAACCGATGTCATATTGAAGGTTTATTTCTCTCTCTTTGTTTCATCATACATTATGTTTCATCACTTTATGTTCCACTGCATTGCAATATGAGAACCTGATGCATCTGTAAATAAAAAAGGCATTTTTTTTGTAACAGACACTCTTGTCATTTTGTATACATTGCTAAACAACCACTTTAAACCTTTCATCTGAGACACTCAGAGGACTGGGTTCAGTAGCCAAGAAAAGAGATTATTTTATTATTAATGTTGTTTCTGAAGACACTTTTAATCTCCATGATTCTATTAGATATCAGTAAAATTTACCTATTGATAACAAACATTAATATAACACATCGTTAATGATATAGCCATACGTATGAAACAGTCTTCCTCTGTTTCCATTGTAACACTCAACTGAATATCTATTTCTTCCAATGAATTCTTTGTTTCTCTGAAGGAGCTTTATAATAGTTTATACAAATCTAGAAGGAATTTAAAAATGAGCTACTGAAATTTCTATGTTGAAATAAAAGTAAATAATGCAGAGTGAGTTATCCCACACTCATTCCATTTTGTTTAACTAACCTACCCTCTCTTTCAACCCCAATCAAAAGTATCATTAATTGCTTCCATGTACTGCTGGTCCCTGGATGCACCAGTCTGCCATATCAGCACAAGATTTGGAGTGTTTTTCATTAGCTAGTTGCGTATAGATAAATTCTGCTGTTTCCTCTTTTCATTTCCCAAAGTTCAGCCCCTTCACAAACTATCAGCAACATATTTACAAGACTAGTTCCTCTGTGGTTTCTAAAAACACAAATAGCAAATTTGCCCTCCCCTCTGAAAAAGAACAACTCTTTTGGGAACCAAGTTTAATGCAGGACATTAAGTAAACTGATGCTGTCACTAGTGCAAATGTCAAGTTCATTATAGCAGATGTTTCAGCTGAACATCGCTACACATTAAAATCACACAACAAATGTGCAGTGCATTCACCATTTGATTTAGTGTGTCTGCTTCAATGCTCAAAAGAGTCAATCAAAACTGTCTCTTCATGTAATTACCACATTGTTATGTAATAAAGCTAGTAATTTCATTGAAATATTCATAACAAGTCCTGGTTCCAGGCTACTGCTGATCATTTTTATAAGCCCTTTGAAATGTAAAGTGTTTATGAACTACATGATAAAAATTTATTGCTAATACTGTTAGAGGCTGAGAAAACCACAAAATAGTAAAGAATTTTTACCATACTGTGCGTATCACTAAAGGAATCTCTTTATTTTCAAAAATCAGATGGTGTGACCAAGATGAATTATATTGCCATCTATGAGTATCTGAGTTCTGCTTTCAGGGTCTTAGCCCAGAGAACTGTAGGTTAAGCCCATTATCAAGTACAATAATTTGTACCCCTGCGGTTTTCTATCCAAGTCTAAAGAGCAAATTAGTTAGTCAAAAGTAAATTGCTGTAATAATGAATGCCAGCAATAATTAACACAGTATGCAGAACATAGTGCATCTTAAAAAATACAAAAGTTAGGGGTGGGGTCTGAAAAACAATGTCTAAAAATCCTCCTGATGATTATAAAGCAGATTTTCCTTAGCAGTCTCAGCCTGATGTATGGAATTCTAAAAGCTGTAACAGAAACTCTCCTAAAAGGATTACTGACAGTCTGAAACAGATTAACTAAAATGACCACACAATACAGGAATTCCCTCACTCTTATATATGGTACCGTATATAGGGCACATTAATTAGACAATGTGACACAGTCACCTTATTCCCCTTTGGTCGTAAGGCCCTTTTTATGCTCAAAATGGTCCTCAACTGTTCCCTGTGGAATGTGCTAGCCACCCACCACTCCACAGAACTATCAAATAGCTAATGCCTTTGACTTTAGATAAAAGGGGTGAATGGGAGGGTGGAAGACTGTGGGTGGTGTGTGTTCATGTGCATGGTGATGTTACAAAAATTAACACAAAAAATTACTTACACACCCACAGACTACAAGGATAACTACACGGTGCATCAGATGGGTGCCAAAGGCTATATTTTATAATTCTGAAGAATAAAATAACAGTTAAAAAAAGAGTCTGCACTTTAAAAAAGCTTTGAAATCTAATGGGTCTAATTACAGTTGTCTGAATTGCAAAGATAGGCCTCAATCCGGCAAATTCTTCTGCATGTGCTTCACTTTAATGAGACTACTCATGTGTAAACTACACACGTATTACAAGTGCTTGTAGGATCAAGTTACAGTCATGAGCTAATGTTTTTTTCAAAAATAAAGAATAGACGAATGATCTGCAATATACAACTTCTGGCTTTCTAAGACTGCTTGCAGTTTGGTTATTGCTACATTTATGCTTGATCTTTTTTTCTATTTCATTAAATATATGACATCATCTACTGCACTTACTTTATAGTATATATAAGATTTTCTCAAATGGATTGTTTTGTTTTAGAACAATCCAATAGAAACATAACTCCGAGTAATCCACCACAAGTAAAATCAAGTCTTTATTCTATACAGTTCAATCCTGTGGGGGGCAGGAAAGCAGTGTGGGATTCTTTTTTAAAGGCTCTATGCATTCATTCCACTATAAAAGGGGAAATAAAATAAGCTGATTTTATTGTCACCAATGAAAAAAGTCTTCAATTGAGCAGCTTTCATTGACTCAGCACGTCTAACAAAATAATATTACCGACGAAAATAAAATAATAGATTAGCTGCACAATCCAGACATTTTTCTTTCCAAACAACTACTCTAACATGTCTCCCCTTATAGCAGCATGAATACATGCTTCCTGTGAAAGTAAAACTCCCACTGTTTTCCCTGCTCCTGCAGAGATGACTTGCTAAGAATAAAGGCTTCTTTTTCTGATGGAGATAGATTGGTTTGGGAACTGCCCAAACTCCCCTCACACTCATTTTTCCAGCACCTGGGTAGGGTTCTTACTCCTCTTGCCCTGCCCATTGTTTACTCGAAAGACACAACTGACTTACTTTAGATGCTTAAATCCAGTAAACCATGAGCAATAAAAAATGATTCTGAATAAGTAACACTTTGATACTAACCATTCAAACAGAAAATCAGCTTTCTCTAGTAATCTAGTACTGGCTTCTGTTCTCTGCTTTTAAAAACTGGGATTACTATTCTGTTCTGAATAGAAATCAAGAATAACTGTTTTTGTTTTCGGTGGATAGGGTGATAGAAAGATGTTTTAGAGATATACACAGTACTTATAAAATTGTTGCAGGAGCTGGAAGGGAATTGAAAAAGATCATTATTTTTTTAAAGCTCTCTTTGAATCCTGCCTTCTTTGTTCAGCTATTTTAAAAAATACAATCTTGCAAACTCAAAGCAAGGAAAGCTGTCTATTGAAGATGTTTCTGTGTCATTTCTGAATACAGCTATAAAGAAAGAGAACATTATACTTCAAGGAACTCAAGTTGCCCTCTGCCCAAATTGATCACATCTGGATACTTGTAGCTTGGACCAACAACAAAGGAAAATGCAAATACATAAAAATAAAAACAACCTTGGATTTCGCTTGATGAGAGTAAAACTATTAATTCAGCCTAGTGATCCATACAGATCCTTCTTTTAAGAGATGTACTGTACATATAGAGATGAAGATCTATTCTGAATATCTCTGCTGTATGAAGTTATATCCTGAATATGGAGTTCGGCTTCAGTTTTGAAGCTCAGTTATGCCAAAATTGCTCGTATACTATAAAAGCTGCATTCATTGCGTGAAATGCAGCCCCCATTGAAATCAATGGCAAAATTCCAATTGACTTCAATGGGGCAAGGATTTCACTCATTATGAACTGATTTAGTTGGGAAAGGCATTTTTTCCTTATATAACAATGTTGTATACAGCAGTCTGAGATGGAATTTAACTGTTTAATGATTGTCTTCGATAATCATGTTGAAGAAAATTTTGGAAGTAGATGTCCTATTCACTAACAGGTAAAGCACCAGCTGATTTGAATGAACTATTACTCTACATTAACAGTAAGCGATAGAAGCTGAATATCACTGTGTTCGAAAGATTAAACAATTTGGTTTTGTGGGTGGGGGAAGTTCTATATAAGTTGTTTCCAAAACAAAATGCAAAACTCACTGTCTTTCATTTTTACTGAACCTCTCATTGGGCTCTCAGGGTATCTATCTCGGGGGCAGCCCCACCATGCGGACTGTCCCAAGGCCAGGAACAGTTACGTAGACTTCATTAAAGTCAGAGTCCTTGTATCCCAAAATTTCACAGCCACCAAATGTGATGATTAATCTACCCCTTTTCACAAAAAATATGCTCATGAAACTAAGCCCTTCCTCTTTTATCAAATGGTTATGAAGAGAAACGTTGAAAATATTAATTGGGTGAAAACGGAAGCAGTGATGTCTTTCTGAATGCAGACACCCAAAACAATAGCTCTTAAGGTGTGAATTGCCCCATTCATTTCAGTGGGTTAACTCTGAAACCTAAAGATGACAAATTTAATGCCAGCCTTGTTAATTATTTCACTGCTGAGCACTTTAGGAGAAATATCCCGTCAATGTGTTTTTCCTACAATCCTAAACTGCCTTTTCTGTCTTCACCAAAGAATCAAATGCCAACACCACCAGTTTACCTCCTGATTGTCTCCACACTGCTATTGTGCATTCTCAGCCTCACCTCAGTCCCTGGAAAAATCATGGAACAGGTCCTCAAGGAATCAATTATGAAACACTTAGAGGAGAGGAAAGTGATCAGGAACAGTCAGCATGGATTCACCAAAGGGAAGTCGTGCCTGACTAACCTAATTGCCTTCTATGATGAGATAACTGGCTCTGTGGATGAGGGGAAAGCAGTGGATGTGTTATTCCTTGACTTTAGCAAAGCTTTTGATACAGTCTCCCACAGTATTCTTGCCGCCAAGTTAAAGAAATATGGGCTGGATGAATGGACTGTAAGGTGGATAGAAAGCTGGCTAGATCGTCGGGCTCAACGGGTAGTGATCAATGGCTCCATGTCTAGTTGGCAGCCGGTTTCAAGCGGAGTGCCCCAAGGGTCGGTCCTGGGGCCAGTTTTGTTTAATATCTTTATTAATGATCTGGAGGATGGTGTGGACTGCACTCTCAGCAAGTTTGCAGATGACACTAAACTAGGAGGCGTGGTAGATACACTAGAGGGTAGGGATCGGATACAGAGGGACCTAGACAAATTAGAGGATTGGGCCAAAAAAAACCTGATGAGGTTCAACAAGGATAAGTGCAGAGTCCTGCACTTAGGACGGAAGAATCCCATGCACTGCTACAGACTAGGGACCGAATGGCTAGGTAGCAGTTCTGCAGAAAAGGACCTAGGGGTCACAGTGGACGAGAAGCTGGATATGAGTCAACAGTGTGCTCTTGTTGCCAAGAAGGCTAACGGCATTTTGGGCTGTATAAGTAGGGGCATTGCCAGCAGATCGAGGAACGTGATCGTTCCCCTTTATTCGACATTGGTGAGGCCTCATCTGGAATACTGTGTCCAATTTTGGGCCCCACACTACAAGAAGGATGTGGAAAAATTGGAAAGAGTCCAGCGGAGGGCAACAAAAATGATTAGGGGTCTGGAGCACATGACTTATGAGGAGAGGCTGAGGGAACTGGGATTGTTTAGTCTCCAGAAGAGAAGAATGAGGGGGGATTTGATAGCAGCCTTCAACTACCTGAAGGGGGGTTCCAAAGAGGATGGAGCTCGGCTGTTCTCAGTGGTGGCAGATGACAGAACAAGGAGCAATGGTCTCAAGTTGCAGTGGGGGAGGTCCAGGTTGGATATTAGGAAACACTATTTCACTAGGAGGGTGGTGAAGCACTGGAATGCGTTACCTAGGGAGGTGGTGGAGTCTCCTTCCTTGGAGGTTTTTAAGGCCCGGCTTGACAAAGCCCTGGCTGGGATGATTTAGTTGGGAATTGGTCCTGCTTTGAGCAGGGGGTTGGACTAGATGACCTCTTGAGGTCCCTTCCAACCCTGATATTCTATGATTCTATGATTCTATGATTCTCAATACAAATACCTGTAGCATATTTAAAGCTGAAAAATCTGAGAACAGTGTAAAATAAATTGAATTTAATATCAAAATAAATTAAACACTGGCAACTGTATTTACTTAATTTATTTTCTTATCCAATTCATTCAACTTTTATTCAAAAGTTTATCTCGGAATGTCATATAATTTAAGTCCTGCTTGCCACAGAGTACATTGGGCTGTGATTAACGTGTTGGCATTCTCAAAGTACAGTATAGGGTAGATTGAACCAAAGGTGTGTTGTATTAATCAAATGTTTAATGCCAGGATAAATGTCTCAATAATGATAAAAGTTCCTTAACAGCCATTATGGTGTATACAATGGATGTGTAAGCCATGCCAGTGAATCCCTTCATTCAATGAGCAACGAAAAAACCCTCTTCTTTATCCCTCCTGTGTTGCAGCCAAGGGACTCCTGCAGGGCAAGATCTTATATCAACAAGTGAATGGGTTATACAATCTCAGACTGGTGGAAAATAGAATTAGTTCAAAAGGACTGATCTTTGCAGTGGCAGTGACTTTCAAAAGAAGTGGGGAAGTATGAGATCTTCCTCCTTCTGAGAGCCACTTAAGTTTGTGAGCTTAGATTTTCCCTTCTTCTTGTGGCCAGAATCTGCATCTTTTATTTTGCCTGATTGAGGATTCTAGCTTGGTAAAAAGGAGGGAACTCTAATGTCTGAGGGCTTGTCTACACAGAAAAGTGTTACCAGTTATACTGATATAACTCCCCATGTGGACACTAATTCCAAAACAAGAGTGGCTTTTTGGTTTACCTTAAACCCCTTCCAAAGTGGCATAAGCTAAATTGAAAAAAGGCACTCATGCTGTAATAAGAGAGTCTACATGGGGCGTTCTAATGGTATAACTATATTGGCTTAACTTCACACCATGGCTTATAGTGGTATAGCTTTCCCATATAGACAAGCCCTAAGTATCCTGCTACAGGTGCAGCATTTAGAGAGGCTGGCTAAGAAGCATCAGCAGGATGACCCTGGTTCCTGGAGAGGAATGTGGACACTACCTGAAAAGGATGGTTGATAGAATGCCTGTGACACTCTGTATCTCGGGGGAACACCCTGCACCCCCATGTTCATCCTTATAATATGATTGTGTGGTATACAATGCAAAGTTTGTCATGTCTTCGGAAGGCTCATGATGCACTGAGCATTGTTGTTATAGTAATGTTATAGGTCGTAATTTCAGGTATGTAGTTATGAGGCTGAAAATGTGTCCTCGTGGCTTAAAACAAGCCCAGGCAAAACTCTCCAGGAACAGAGGGGCAGTTCACACCTCATCAGGGCATGTATGGGACAAACCCAGCCCAGCCTCACAGGAACAAAGGACACTGGTCTAGGCAGCAAGAAAGGATCTGTTGGACTCTTGAGTGAGTCACCCCCCTTCCCTTTGTCAGTCAGGTACTACGATGAGTTAATGCTCATCTGACCCTGAAGGGGGGGTGGCAAAGCTAAGAGGGAAGAAAGAACATGATAAAAGCGAGAGATGTTTGCCATGCTCTTCCTCTCTCTTCCACCTCCATCTACACGACATCACCACCAAGCGACTGAAGCGCTGATCAAAGGGGAGAGCCTGGCTGAAGGGCAACCAGCCAGCCTGTGGTGAGAAGCATCTAAGTTTGTAAGGGCAATGAAAGTGTTAAGATCAGCTTAGAATGCATTTTGCTTTTATTTCATTTGACCAAATCTGACTTCTTGTGCTTTGACTTATAATCACTTAAAAATCTATCTTTTATAGTTAATAAATTTGTTTATTTATTCTACCATGTGTTTGGTTTGAAGCGTGTCAGAGACTCCCCTTGGGATAACAAGCCTGGTACATATCAATTTCTTTGTTTAAATTGACAATCTCATATAAGCTTGCAGCATCCAGCGGGCACAACTGGACACTGCAAGACGGAGGATCCTGGGATTGTGCCTGGGACCGGAGATGTTGGCTAGTGTCATTCGACTGCACAATCCAAGCAGCTTACATGCCAGAGGCTGTGCGTGAACAACCCAGCAGTGGGGGTTCTCACAGCAAAGCAGGGTAAGGCTGGCTCCCAGAGTCGAAGACTGGAGTGACCTAGCACAGGCCTGCACAACTCGTAAAGCAGCGAGGGCCATATTACTCCATAGAAAACAGCTGAGGGCCGAAACCCCCCGAGCACCGCCAACCCCCTCCCCCAGTGCCACCCAGCCCCCCCGAAACACAACACCCCCCCCCAGCGCCACCCACCCCATGGAAACAACCCCCCCAGTGCCGCCGAAACACACACCCCCAGCGCCACCTGCCCCGCGGAAACAAACCCTCCTTCCCCAGCGCCGCCCCACCGAAACAGCAGTATTGAACCTCGGTAATTTGTTATAGCGGGCCCCTAAGGTAGTATAATTAAGGTAAAAGAAAAATGTCTTTTTGCTAGAAGTAGAATAAGCTCTTCCCCCCACTTTGTAATCAATTGCCCTGTTGAATGAATGAGGTGTGAATGAGGAAGGCGTGGAAGGCAGGCACCTCCAGACAGCTGCAACCCTTGGAGAGGGCAGGGCCAGCTCTAGGATTTTTGCCGCCCCAAGCAAAAAAAATTTTGACCGTCCCCGCTTTTTTTTCCGTGCCCCTCTGCCCCCGGCCCCAACTCCACCCCTTCCGAACCCCTTCCCCAAATCCCCAGCCCCGCCTCCTCCCCTGGCGTGCCGCATTTTGCCCCCCCTTATTGCTTCCTGCAGGCCCCCCGTGACCTCCCGCCCTAGCTCACCTCTGCTCCACCTGCTCCCCTGGGCGTGCTGCCGCTCCGCTTTTCCCCCCTCCCTCTCAGGTGAGGGAGGGCAGAGAAGCAGAGCAGAGGCGTGTTTAGGGGAGCAGGCGGAGTGGAGCTTAGCTAGGGTGGGGGGCGCAGGAAGTAATGGGGGGATAGAGGAAGCGCTCCCCGCTCCAGCTCACCTCCGCTCCACCACCGCCGCCTCCCCCGAGCGCCCGCCACTCAGCTTCTCCTCCCTCCCAGCCTTGCTGCGCGAAATAGCGGTTTTGCGCGCAGCAAGCCTGGGAGGGAGTGGGGAGAAGCGGAGCGGCAGCGCATTCAGGGGAGCAGGCGGAGCGGAGGTTAGCTGGGGGGGGGCGGCGCAGGAAGTAACGGGACCACTCCCCGCTCCAGCTCACCTCCGCCACTTCCCCCGAGCGCCCCGCCACTCGGCTTCTCCTCCCTCCCAGCCTTGCTGCGCGAAATAGCGGTTTCACGCACGGCAAGCCTGGGAGGGAGGGAGGAGAAGCGGAGTGGCGGTGGCGCACTAGGGAGCAGGCGGAGGGCGGAGCGGAGGCAAGCTGGGGCAGCAAGGGCACTTTTTCCCCATGCCCTGGAGTCGGCACCTATGATGGCCGGCACCAGAATGCCACCCCTAGAAATGTGCCGCCCCAAGCACCTGCTTGTTTTGCTGGTGCCTGGAGCTGGCCCTGGGATAGGGGATGGGAGCCAGACCAGATCAGTAGAACAGGTCAGCCACCGAATCACGGCTCGCCTCCTCAGCCTCCCTCCCCCGGCTCACCTCCTCAGCCCCCCTCCCCCAGCTTGCCTACTCACCCCCCGCCACTGCCCGCTCGCTTGCCTCCTCAGCCCCCCACCCCTCCGGCTTGCCAGCTCACCTGCCCCCCCCGCTCCCCTCCTCAGCCCCCCCCCCCCGGCTCGCCTACTTACCCCCCTGCCACTGCCCGCCCACTCGCCTCCTCAGCCCCCCCCCCACCGGCTCACCTACCCCCCTGCCACTGCCCGCCCGCTCGCCTCCTCAGCCCCCACCCCCCCGGCTTGCCTACTCACTCCCCGCCACTGCCCGCCTGCTCGCCTACTCAGCCCCCTCCCTCACCCGCCGCTTGACTACTCACACACCCCCCCGCGGGCCGCACAGTGAGCCCATGCGGGCCGCATGCGGCCCCCAGGCCGCATGTTGTGCAGGCCTGACCTAGCAGATCACTGGTCCAGATAATACTAGGGAAACGTCACAGTGCGTTTTAATAAAATTTCCTATTGAGCCTGGTCCAGGAGGCAGGGCAGAAGAAATAAAGGGCTGGAGATTAAACAAAGTATACTTGCTACCTAAAGAATCAAGTAACAATTAAAGAAGGAGATAGAATAAGTCAGCTTGTTTTCTAAAGGGTGAACTCAGCCCATCGATATGTGGGGTCCTGTCTCCAGAGCTGAAGAAGGCGAACAAACTTGTCATAAAGAATGATGTTCTGTGATATTAAAAAATGACACACAGTGTGTGCCCTAAGTGACTCCAACTCCAAAGGCTAGATTAAAAATGGGGACTTAGAAACCTATCTGCCACTTTAGATGCTTACGTCCAACATTTAGGTGCCACTGAGATCCCAAAAACCACCACTCAGCTGCTATATAATCCTGTAGGTGCCCAAATTTCCACTAATATCCACTGATGGGGGGCTGAGCACCCACCATTTTTTCCCTGTGGGTGCTCCCGCCCCGGAGCACCCACGGAGTCGGCGCCTATGCTGCCATTTTCCAGGTGTGTGTCCTAACCACTGGGCTATAGGATACTTTTGTCACTTTTTGACATGAGCGGTGGTCAAAGTTCAGGGTCCTGGGGATGTTCCAATTGGAAGCAGGAATTGATGGAGTTTGGCATTTTCTTTGATGCAATCTTGTTTACTTACAAGGAATGTACAAAGTCCTGTGTCTCTGAATGCAGAAGGAACCAAGAATAAAAGGAGCAGTTTCTTAGCTTACAGTCTCCAAGCCTCTTTAGTCAACACCAGATCCAAAAGCTCCCTAGCTTTTTCCAGAGTCACACAGTGCTTACAGGCTCCTGCTTGGCTTTCTGGCTCTCCCTTTCTCTCTGTTCTTGTCTAGTCTCAGTTTCTGTGTGATCTCTCTTCAGACCAACACACACCCCTACCCAAAACAATACTCAGCCAAAAGCTCCTGGGTAGGTTCACACACATCTTTTGTGTTAGGTGGGGGTTTTGCTTACAGTTGTTTTAATTGAAGGGTGAATTCACACCTATCAATCTCAATGGGATTTTAACACAACCCATAATAAAGTTTCACCCAGCTCATAACATTATTTTGGGTTAGTCTCTTTCAATCTCTCCTATTAAAGCTGTTCCACTTTGTATAAAATACTTAAACATTCATTGGAGCAGGGACTGGAACCTGAGTCTCCCAGGAGAGTGCACTAACCACTAGGCTATAGTCATTCTCACTCTCTCTCTCTGGCCCAATAAATATTTAAGGACTTATACAAACATTTGCCTACCATGTCCTTGGTAAGTGCTCTAACCACTGGGCTTGTGGGTATAAAGGCGGCATCACCACCTCCTCTACATTGTTTTTTCATGACAAAGGGCTGACCTAGTTTAGGCATCTAACTGCAGGAGAGGGTAAATCCCAAATGGAAGGAGGCACCTCCCTCTCGCTCAGAGTTAGTAATCTAATTCCCTTTGTGTGGTTTTAGGTCACACTCCACTCCTCGGCATTGCCTGCTGGCTAGCTTAGGTGGTTCCCCACTCAGCATGCTGGCTTTTGTGAATCCTATTCCTAGGTGCTTAACTCTCCCTATGTATTGTATATGGAGCCCGGGTGCCTAACTCAGGGCCATTAATTGTACTAGGTGCCAGGATATCTAAAAGTTAGATGTTACAACACCTATGTCCCCTTTCTCTATCTATCCCCATACGTTAAATTCCAACTATTCCCAAGGTCACCAAATGATGTTATACAAACTTCAAAGGCTTTCTAAAGTCCGTGCACTTACAATAGTTACTTCTACCTGTCAGTCAAATGAGATAGATAAGCTACTTAAATAAGCAATTTAAATAGAATTTAAGTAGGTGGAAGGCAGCTGGATAATGGAACTGCCTAAAACTGCAATTCAACATCCGTTCATTCATTCAAGAGTGAGCTGGACAAATATACAACAAATAATCTTTTTTTGTTTGTTTGAAATCATGACATGCAGGATACTTTATACTTCTTAAGTTTATAAGAGTGGGACCTCGATGGTCTTCTTCTAGCCCTCAACAACTCTCTGTTCCTACGCATTAGAATGTTACAGTAACAACATAATGTTTAGTTCCCAGAAGCTAGTTAAAAAAGGCACTTCTCATTTGGGAATAAGTGATCATTCATGCACATATTTTCTGCTGAATTATATTTATGTTCAAATATATTTTCAATTTTGTACTTGTAGGCTATGAAGAAAGAGACACTAACAGCTATAAAGCAATTACAAGTTGTCAAAGACTTCTCTTCCTCTTATTTCAACACTGGGCCAGATTGTTGGGGGTGGTCTGGATGTTTTACACTGCGCCACTAGCAGAGTTTAAGCTTAAATTTAAGCTAAAGGGGAACAAGGCACCCTTATTTCAGAATAACCCTTTGTGGACAGTAGCTCTTGTCCTGGGGGAATGGCCCTGCATACAGCCACCCCAGTCATCAGGGGAACACAGGAATTTGTCCCACTATGTGCATTCAGCGCTCACCTGTACCACATAGCCTGACATAAGGACACCTAGAGGTAACTCCACAAGATACATGCTCTTTTGCTTGTATTGAAATGAAATGACAGTTTTGCTACATTTTGGAAATTTGGTTCAAATGTTCTCTTCTCTTGTTAGCTAATTAAAAAGCTTACAGAAGAAAAGCTGCATCATACCACATAGATCTCAAAACTATTAAATTAAAATATAAAATAATGAATTATCATGGGTTGTTCTATCAAGAAACAGAATAACTGCCTGTGAGCGAAGCAATTCATTTCATGCCTATAGCTTGATTTACACTGTTCACTGACATCCTGAAGTCTGTGTCTGAAAGAAACATAAAAAGAGCAAATCAAAACACTAAGCATGATTGTACTAGACATCAAAATCAAGAAGAAGCTTCTACATAAAGACTGAGTGTGTCATGCTGGAATAAAAAGTGCCACACAAATTTTTCTTATGTTCATATTTGGTTCTATACAGTAACAAAACATCAAGTTCCAGGAATGTTGACTAAAGGACTGTTTAGACTTTTCATGGCAGAGTTATATTATATTTAAAATATGCTCTCTTACTGGTTATTAAGCACCTTTTATATATTTTTCAAAAGATCAGCAACTTGACTGATGCAAATATTGCAGATTCCTCAATAAAATTACCTTGAAATGTTATTTAATTATTTATTTATGTTTAAATATTGTTGTTACTGTCAGTGAATGCCTCCCTCAAAGGCTTCTTGGCACAGGCTGTGCTTACCTTTCATTCTGGGGCTGCCACTTTTCTCCCCAGTTCTCTTCCTTCTGGTGGTAATGAACCATCCCTGCACTTTCAATCTGTCCAATACAATGTCTACACTTGCTTCACTAACCATATTTCAATTCTGCTTTTTACTTCTAAAGGATTTAAATATTCATGGCAAAAATGTAAAGAAATATTCTATTGTTTTGGCAAGCACTGTGACAATTTTATTTAAGAGGTGTAAATCCCAGATTATTCAAATAAATCTGGAAAGCTGTAGAAAAATGTACTTAAGATAAAGCAGATAATGACTGGGGAAAAAGCACACGGTATAACATTAAAACTTGCTGTTCAAGTTCCCTGTCCTAAACCTCAGAACACATAAATTGTGGCCATATGAAACAGCCGTTTTGAGGCTAACATGATACTAGCAGCTGGAAAAAGTAATCCTCTAGAAAGTCATGTGTATAATTGTATCTCAAACAGATGCAAGCTATGTAGAAAATACAAACTTCTCATGAGGATGGAACTAACTAAAATTGCTTTAAAACCCTAAGAGCATTTTGTCTTCACACTACAATGTCTTTTAAAAAAATGTCCCGTATACAGTGCGCACACATACATAAATAATTTTGAAAGTATAGAATCTTGTAAAGAAAACTATGAAGAGTTGTCACCCAAAATAATAATGCAAAATGGAAACCAATAATATCCACAGTCATAATTAAGTCACCATTGTACAGTACAATGACACTATATTATTCTAGGAACAACACAATACAGTTAATTAATCAGCAGTTGACTTTTCCCTTATAAATCCTTGGGTTTCATGAGTTTGTATAGGTTGGCTATTTTGAATTGAGTTAGGCAGAAAATGTTATAAAAATGTCAATCTTAATATAAATTTGTACTCTCAAAATGAGATTTTTTTGGTTCAACAGGGAGGCTGGGCTTTTGGTCATTCCAATTTTTTTCTATCTACTTTTTTAAAAGGGCAGAGTTTAAACCTGAGGTTTTGCAAGCAGTTAGAACTAGATGCTGCTCTTTGGAAGAAAATCATGCTTACATTGAACATTTCCATGGCTTTTGCATGTTAAATACAGACTATACCTGCGAACACTTTCGGTTAAAGCCACATTTTAACTAGATGTTTTGCCCTTCTTGGCAGTGTCATAGCCTTGCAACCACTCCATATGGTGAACAGCTGGGACACCAGACCATGCCCCAGGAGTTCTGCAGATTTGTTTTTGCAAATCTAGAAACATGGGAAAGGTTTGCAAAGCCTCTCTTCAGAAATTTATTTACTGTTCCAACATAAGTTACCCTATATATGGCAGCAGATTTCAAGCATTTGGGGACAAATTCTGCCTCAGATTCACAAGTGCTTATTTTTTATTAGTCAAATCACACCTCTTTTGAGAGATCATAACACAATGGGTTATACATAGAAATTTCTACTTCCACTCTTTCGGAAGGACATCTGCAGAATTTAATAATAGGAGTGAAAACTGCTGCTAGCCTCCAACACAAGTGATGGAGGTCTGCATGAGACATGAACTAAGAAAATAAGTTAACAAATTGTTAAAACTGCACTGACATTTTGCTTGGCATCATATTGGACACAAAATCAAGAGAATCCACACCCCAAGAAGATTAAATCCTGAAAGAAAAAGAGAAGAATCGGACTATAGAGGAGGGAAGAACTTGGAATCTATTTTTTTTTTAAAGATTTTGACTCAATATGCACTTCTTGAAATCCATTTGGGAGTAATCAGGTTTTAGGCGCAAACTAGAAAGGGATGAAGGTGTCTTGATGAGCATTCTCAAGTATGGCATACACAGAATTTGTTTTAATCCTAACTTTTTCAAAAGATCTCTTGTAATGTTGGGGAAAAATAATTTCCTGCTTTGCAGGAGCACTTGGATATTGGGACAAGACAATATAGAGAGTACTTCTCCATATAGCACACCAGCAAGAGAGGATAATTGACTAGCTCTCAAGATGACACTAAGAGGAGGCCCTTCTTCCATACCCCTTGGCACTTTGTGACACCCAATGTTCATAGTTTACTAGCTAGGTGGGGTGCTCTGGCCCCCAAAGCAGGGAGCATGAGCTAACCCCACTATGCATTCTTCCCTGGCTGCCCTACGCTATCCTATTCTGGACCAGCTGTCTGGTTCTGGGAGATACCTTGCAGCCAGCCCTGCTCCACGGTGCAGCTCTATCAGTTAAGGGCAGGATTTAGCCCTCTGTGTATTGTGATTGCCCTATATCAAACTACATTATAAGGGTCTATACGTTTCCTCTTCTCAGTGAGGAGTTCAATTAACTTTGTGATCTGTTTCTCCCAACCTCCAAAATATCTTAATCATCAGTTAATCAAAATTAAACGGACTGTCAGAGGACCTCAGTAATTAACTTTGTGGTGATTGGGAAGTCAAGGGCATAGCAAAGTTCAGCGTTAGGCAGGAACATTTGCATTTTACACAACATTCACTTATTAAAAACAATATCACACAAAATGCAAAACTTAAATAAAAATCCTGTTATCTAAGAGGAGAGTATAATACCATTGCAGTATGCTTGCCTTTGTTTCTTTTGCATCTATTAGTAACTTTGAAAGTTGTGTTTAAACTTTGTCTATCCTCTAAATGTAATCTACAGTAACATGCAAAAGTTCTAACTGAAACACAAAGCAAGATGTCTGTGGCAGCAGCAGAACCAGAGAGGAAAGTGGCACCCATTGTTCCTTCACTGAAAGTTCAGTCCAAAAGATAAACATTTTACAAGCAGTAAGTGATCAATTTGTTTGTGTGTGAAAATACAATAAGAAGGGAAGAGGTTAAGTAAGGATGGAACAAAAAATATTAAACCCCACAACTTTAAACAGAAGCTTGATGAAGAATGTAAGTTTTGATTTTTAATTAAAAATAGGGTAGGTGACATTCAGCCAATCCCAGGAACATGTATCACCTTGTAGTTTCAGATTAAATGGAGGAATGGTATACTGTAAATATAGCAGATCCCAACCAGACCTGCATAAGGGGCCCATTTTTTACTCAAGCAATCTCCTTTGACTTCAATAGAAGTTATGCCTGAGTGACTATTAAATAAACAGGTTTCAGAGTAGCAGCCGTGTTAGTCTGTATCCGCAAAAATAACAGGAGTACTTGTGGCACCTTAGAGACTAACAAATTTATTAGAGCATAAGCTTTCGTGGGCTACAACCCACTTCTTCGGATGCATATAGCTCATTTTATTAAATAAACAGTACGTCTAGCAAGAGTTTTCTTATAACAGCCAATTCATCCTCACTGGACATGGAATAATCCATACGCTGGCAACATCCACAGATATATTTACTGAGAATGGTAAGAAAAGCAAAACAGCAGACTAACATACAAAAAAAAATAACCTTGGCAGATTATGTAAGGAATGTTAATTTGAACTCATAACAGCGGGTCATAGTGCCTCCTGCAGCTCAAACCCTGCCGTTCACACTCCAGAAAGTACACAATTGAATTAACACACACTGATGCAATCAAATCGCATGTATGCAGTGTATTATTACATTAAAACCAAGATAAAAGATCACTACTTCCTATAATTTGTAACAGAAATAAAATTACTTCTTAAGAGTGAACATCAAGCCTAGAGCAGCCAAATCCACAAAACTTTTTGAAAACCGGCTAAAGGCAAAGTAGTATAATTACTAGGTTATATCAACATTAAAATGCATATTTTAGCCACTTCCCCGTTGTGTAATGTATTAAGGACATGCCACAAAACTCTTCTGCAGTGGGACCTCACATACTGTTCTTAGTATATCCCCTTTGAACTGCCAACGTGGCAATGGAAAAGTAGCATTTCAAAGGGAGCTGAAAAATGCCACCCCTCAGAGATTGCAGAAGTGGACAGCACCAAAGTGGTTAATAGGGCTGAAAAGCAAACCTCATCTCTTTAACAACAGAGCTTGCAAACACTATATCTACAGCAGGCCAATTTTGCAGAAAAGTCCCTCCTTCCTGAAGACTAGTTCAACTCCTCTGGTGTTAGCAGCATTGGAAGTCCTAGTGCTGACAGTCACCTGTTTGGCCTGGTGTTAAAATTGCTGGTGGCCATCTAACTGGAAGCCAATGAGTGCCCTGCATTTGTGTTTTCTGGATGGCTGCTGTGCAACTCTACTGCCAGTAACGTCCAATTTTTAGTTTTCAATATAAATATACATTGTACCAAATTGCCTTACAAGAGGGTAGTGAATCTCTTATCCCAGTGAAACAGCACACAATCTGAATTTTTCTATCCTTAAAAATGAAAAAAAAAATGCATCCTTTCAAAACGTGTATTAAATGTATTTATTAATGGCAATTCTCCAATATTTTTCCATAGCTCACCTTGGTACTACAAAGTCAATCCTTCTTTTTAATAGGAAAATAACATTTCTGAGACTTTTGAATCATGTCAGGAGATTAGTAATTCACAGTCTCTTTTAAAACTGACACATATACACAAAGAGACACAAGGAGATTAAATCCTGTGGCTTCCTGAGATATGAATTCATCCTCAGTTGATCTTCCTCCATTCGTTTTTGGAGACTGACACTTGAAATGCTCACTAGTCACTAATGAATCAATCCTTCAGAAAAACAGGAGAATGAACCTTCATTTGCATTCACTTCAATAAATGAGATCTACAATGAGTTCCACAGCAAGTGAAAGCTTCTGGAGATGCTGCTTTTATTATCTCTGCAGTGATAAAGGACGACATTTACAGAATGGTCCTCTCATACACAAGTGTACAAATCATTGCAGGCATATGCAGAGGGCACTAATAAATGTATGTGTTACTGCATTCTGCTTCTACACTCTCCTGAAGAATTAAATGTATAGTATGCACACGGGGCCAAATGCTTGCAAATACAAGTTTTGTATGGCTAAATAGGTGCATGAGCATATTTTGAAAACTGGAACCACCATCTCAGTTTAACTTCTCTGTGTCTTCTTTCTATAAGACATTTGGAGCACACAAGAAAGCTGAGTGCAATAGTGAAGTATGTTGCCTAATTCTTCATATACCTTCCTTAATTACAGAGTATTAAACTCGCAAGATTCAAATACAGTGTGTTTTCTTTTTAACTTGTAATTTTGATAATTCTGAGCATATTTAATTTTTTTTTTATTTTGTTGCTGCTATGTTGGTGAATGAGATCCATTCAAGGAAGTGCTCAAGTTTGAAAAATGAACTGGAATATTTCCCAATTCGGTTCTCTAGGTGATAATGTTGTTTGGGTTTTTGCTAAATTTTCTGCTTATTTACTTTCTTAGAAAGATGCATTCAGTAAAGTTGCATTCCATTTAATAACAGAGAAGCATCACCACTTTGTAAAGAAAGATTTCGAAACTCACTTGACAGCTCACATAGTGGGTCACAGTTGCCCTACTGTCCCTTTTGATTGGGCCTCTGCAAGCTGTCACACCTCTTTTTAATTTGATATTATGCTCATCTCTTGGCTCCTTGAACTGTGGAGTTTCTATTCATCTTCTTACATTTTCCTCAAGTCACCTTGCATTACAAGCTATATTAATGTACTGAAGATCTGCAGTTCTACAGGTCACCAGAAGATTTTTTTAAAAGAATTTTGAGCCACTTATGAGAAAATTTGAATTTTGTTTAAAACAAAAAAGATTTAAACATAACATCATCAGTGGTCCCTGCGCTCATCTGCTTCCACAATCCTAATCCTCCAACCTCTCTGATGTTCACTCAGCTTTTGTTGTTGCTTCTTCAACCATCTCAAACATATCTTACCCCCCAGCTGATCTCTGGTTCTCCTGTCCTCACACAGCTCCCCAGATGCTTCTTGAGCTCGATTCATGAACAATTGCTCTTCTGGCTGCCCATCTACCCTCCCTGACATTCAACCAGCCCTGTCCATGTGCCTTAGCAGCTAGCTTTCTTCACTGCAGCTAAACCCTCCTTCACTTCATCTGTACTGATGGTGATAGGGTCTTGTGGAGGGATTAAGGTCGTTGTCCGATGTAGTTAATGATGGATTTCTTGCTTGGCATTTCTGTCGAGTGGTCCTTTTGTGCTCTCCACCAATTTGGAGGCTATGGAGTTGAGCTGGATTTTTGAGGTCTGATATTCTTCTGTCAGATTAGAAGTTGCATAAGGCGACTCGTGGAGATGGTATCCCCCTGGAATTTCTTCATCATTTAGGCCTCAGGGGAATATAATGGCTGGCAAAACTGTACACCAAAACCATGGAATCTGGAAGTATCCCAAAAGCCTGGTGGGAGGTGATAGTTATTGCCATATTCAAACTGAGAAAGCCAACGACCTCAGAAGCTAAATTTCTGTGCACTACCTAGAAACCCCTGGAATGTATCATCCTCTGGAGAATCAATCCTCTTGTCAAGTCAGTAATCCCTGAAGAACAAGCAGGATTTCAGCCTAAACGCAGTTGTTGCAACCAAGTTTTGGCCCTTGTAACACACACCTAGGCTGGATTCTAGAGGATATCGAAGACCAGCACAGCCTCTGTAGATCTGTCATCAGCCTACAATATGGTCGGGATTAAAGGCCTGATGCTGAAGCTCACAAGGATATTCCCCTGCCGCAAAACACTATGCCTGCTATGGACGATGCTGAGCAATTGGCAGCTACGTATCCACTTGGGCAACAAAGTCAGTTCGCCCCGGTTCCTCAACAACGGACTGCCGCAAGGTTCAGTACTTGCGCCAATGCTTTTCAATGTTTACATGAGCGACATGCTGCCAATGAAGTCGCACAAATTTGCATATGCGGTTGACCTTGCTCTGGCAATGCAAGCAGCTACCTTCACGACATCGATTCCACCTTGAACGGGGACCTAAATACTATGGAGGAATATTTCTGGAAATGGAGGCTGAAGCCAAATCCTCAAAAAACAATGGTCACTGCATTCCATCTTGATAACAGGAACGCTAGGCACACCCTGAAAGTGACCTTCTGTGGCAACACTGTGCAACATGACCCCACTCCAACCAATCTCAGAGTGAAGCTGGATTGCACGCTAATCTTCCAGGATCATCTGAAGAAGGTAGCTGCCAAGAAAAAGACAAGGGTAAACCTGGTCCAGAAACTGGCAAGTATAAGCTGGGGAGCATCAGCATCAGTGTTACAGACATCATCAATGGCCCTTGTGTACTCCATAGCCGAGTACTGTGCACCGGTATGGACCAGAAGTAGCCACATTCACCTTGTTGATGTCCAAGTGAACATTGCAATGCAGTCCATTGCTGGAATCCGCAAATCAACACCAACACCTTGGCTGCATGTGCAGTCGCACATTGCTCCCCCCATCTATTCACTGTGATGCCACAACCCTTTGGGAATTCCAGAAGATCATAGAAATTAATGTCTTCCCATTCACCAGGACCTTAACAACATTCCTCACCACTGCTTGAAGTCGCGTAAGTCCTTTTGGATCCACGCGTTTAACCATCCACAATGCAACTTCAACCCTCATAAAGCTTGGAAAGTCAAATGGAGTTCACAGGAAGTCAAAAATAAACACCTTGTGAAAGACCTGGCAGAGAAGATCCCTGGCTTCAATCTCCAACGAAGCTCATGGGCAACTCTAAACTGCATCCGCACAAACCATGGCAGATGCAGATACTTGCTGCACAAATGGAAAATTAAAGACACTTTAGTCACGATTATAGTCACCCAGAACAGACCATGGAACATACAACTCCTCAATGCCTCATCCACAAATACAAAGGAGGCATCACAGCATACACTCTTCTACTCCAGATGCAATTATCTGGCTTAACCATCTGAATGTAAAATTACAGTTGTTGCTCTATCTCTACATCAGCCATACAAAGAAGACCACCAGCTAGCTAAGGCCCTTCACTATCTTATCATTTCTTATTCACTGTTGGGCTGTTGACGCTTGCTTCTGATCAGCCCATGATGCCAGCTTCCATGGCCCACTTGTTAAAATTTCAAATAATCAACTTTGGGCTTTCTCCCATGCTGCCTCACAGGCTTGAGAGGCACGGACTCCCCATAAACATCAACAAAGCTACTTAATTATCCATCTTCAAATCCCTGAGCAAAACTCTCCTTTTTCCACAAGGCCTACAAATAACTTGAGTACAGTTAGGCAGCTGATATACAATGACCAGTGTCTATCACGATGACCAGTATTGTCTCTTTGTTTACTTGTACCACCCCCCTTTGTCTGTATTTATCTGCTGACTCTTGTCTTATACTTAGATTATAAGTTCCTTGGGGTAGGAACCATCTTTTTGTTCTGTATAGCACCTAGCACAATGGGGTCCTGATCCGTGAGTAGGGCTCCTAGCTCTACTGTAATACAAATAATTGTAATTATAATAATAATAATACTTAAGCATACTCCACCCCCTCCATGCTTCAAGGTATACCCTTGAACCTTTGACCTTGCTCTAGATGGCCTTTTCTTGATATCGCCACAGTTCTTCTAGACTTTTTACATTCAACCTTGACATTTTCCAATGGCTCTCTGACACTATGCATGCTTCTGAATTTTTTCCCTGGTTATCTCTTCTGCTTTAGTGAACCACTGCTTCCCTCTCTAAGCTTGCCATGCTGGAGGACTCAAAATTTAAAATTTAGGAATTATTTTTTCTTTGAGAAAAGTAAAGCCTACTTTCACCTGTTGCATAAAAACACAAATGCCACTAATTACAGCTTGCAAACATAGTACTCTGATATATTCAGAAGTAAGGCATTCACATTTTACTAAAAAAAACCCCACAAACAAACAAAAAACAGTAGATACTTTCACAAAGACTATTTGCAAGGATATATATCAGACTGGCAAATTTAATTCATTCCCATCTACAGTACAATGAGATATATTTTAACTGTACAATTCTGACAGCAGGAACATTAAGATCTTCTGAAATTGGATTAATTTTTCCTTTACTGAAGCTCACCCACTCTAATATATTTCATGCTTAAACGGTAAAACAAAATGCTTATGGTATTATATGGTAAATAAACAAAGATAGAACCTCTATATCCAGAGTGTGGAGAATGATGTATGAATAAAGGCTAAATGGTACTTGTGAAAAAGAAAAAAGGTCACCAGTACATATAATTTTTTCTGTACAAACACACATATATAGCATTTATCTGTTAACTACCAACAGTATGCTTGGAGCTGTTCAAGATACAAATGAATAGACTGATATGAGAGAGAGAGAGAGAGAGAATATAAGACAATGTGGTGTAAAAATATTTTATTGGGAGTTTGGATGAGCTGTACAACAAACAAATTATGAAGTCAAAATGAGATTATCCACCACAACCCAAACTCATACCAATAACATCTTTTATACCACACCATACCATCATGACTTTTGATGTCAAATAGTTTACACCAAAACTATGTTTTAACATTTTAAAAAATGTTATTGGTATTCCCTTTTATATTGCTTCACCTGTAAAACGAGGGAACTTTGGTCCCAGGAGCCAACTGTATAGGCCATGAAAGAAGAGAAAAATGGTAATTAATATTTCAGAAATTTCTAAGAATAACCTACAATAACTTAACTTTACACACACACACAGAGATAGGATGAAATTTTAAGATCCAATATTTCACATATGAGGATATTTGATAAAACCACATAAACCAAGTTGAATGCTTAGCATACTCCAGGGGCAAACTTCACAAAGTTTTGATGTCCTGAAATATTTGAGCCAAATCCATGCTCCCCCAGAAACCTCAACAGGCCTTCCTGACTCCTCCACCAACAACCTACCCCCACAGCTATTCATTATGATTCTAGCTCCCTTCCTCCTTACAGCTCCCACAGTACATCCCTCTAGTTCCTTCCTTCCTCTTACTAAGGCTCTTAGGCTATGTCTACACTACACACCATGGGCGGAAACGTGTAGGGTATCTGTAACTACATGCTACAGTGAAACTTCTGCTGAGTCCACACTGTGGTGTGTAGCTACTTGCAAGGAGAAAAAAGCAAGGAAAAGCTTTAGCAGCTCCATGTTGCCAAAGCTTTTCACTGTGGGGATGAAAGGCTCTGGCAGTGGGGAGGCAGTGGGGAAAGGATCCTACAATGGCAGAACCTTTCCCTGCTACCTCTGGCTGCTGGAGTCTTTCCCTGCAGTGGGAGAAGGCTCCAGCAGTTGGGAGCCACTGGACCCTTTCCCTGCTGCTCCCCTGCTGCTGGAGTCTTTCCCCACTGCCAGGGTCTTTCCCTGTGGCAAGAGAAGGCTCCAACAGTGGAGAGCTGGTGGCCCTTTTCCCCACTGCCCCAACTCTTCTGGAGTCGTTCCCTGTGGCGGGGGAAGGCTCCAGCAGCCAGTTATTTTCCTAAGGAGGAGAGAGGCTCCAGCAATGGGAAGGCCACAGGATACTACGCTGCTAACGATAGCAATGTAGATTAGAGGCATGGCTTGGGCATATACAGAAGTGCACAATATGTAACCACAGCCTTCAGTCATGCCTTTACTCACCTAAGTCATGCCCCACCAGCTACACTGCTATTTATACTTGCGCTAAGGGGACTATGCACATATGTACTCTACACGCTGCCAAAAGTAGCATGTCATATAGACATAGCTTTAGTCCTATCTCTGAAGATCTGCAGAGCCCAGCAGATCTGCTACCCCCTCTGTTAGCTGCAACCCAGAAAGCAGAGGATCTAGAGTTGCTTATTTTGTATCCTCTGGAGTTTCAGAAGCTCATTAATAATTTTGCAGTGCAGCTAAAAGGGAAATCACAAAATGACAGAAAATTTTAGCTGAGTGGCAACCTAGGGAATGGCAGACCTGCTGGGGGCCCCAATATTTTTAGAGTAAAGAGGAAAAGGTGACTGAAATGAGACAAGGACAGAAGATTTGAGTTTGGACTTGGGTTGAGCCTGAAATTGTTAACATGTGTCAGGGTGGGAACAAGAAAGTGTTTAAAGAATTGAACTGGCTGGGAGACTGCAATGGGGGCAGGAAAGAAGGTCAGGTATTGAACTGTGTGGAAACAAGTTGGGAATTGGATTAGGTACGAGTAGCAGTGAAAGCAGGGAAAACATGGATCAGTTCAGTTAAGAAGAGGGTTGGAAACTGGATTAGGTAGGAACAGAGGGGCAGGTCCCCAGCTCCACTGATGGAGCTGTGACAATTTACACTAGCTGAGGATCTGCCGCAGAGAGAACAAGAAAATCAATTGGGATAGAGGGAGCATATAGATATACAAGCGGTGAAGTCCTGGCCCCACTAAAGTCAATGGCAATAATCCCATTGATTTACTGGCATTGGCCACTGTTGGAAGACAGGATACTGGGCTAGATGGACCATTGGTCTGACCCAGTATGGCCATTCTTATGTTCGTATTTTGTGGGGCATTGTGGGATGGCTTCTGAAAGGCAGCATCAGTTGATGTAAGCAATGCAGTGTCTACACTGACACTGCGTTGACCTAACTACATCAACCTAAGTGCTATGCCTCTTATGTGGTGTGGTGGGAGAGTTACATCAGTAGGAACTACATTTTACTGTAGATGCTTGCAGAGTTAGGTTGACGTAAGCTGCCTTACATCAACCTAACTCTAGTGCAGACCAGGGTTATGTAAGTTAGCTTCTCCATCTCGAGTATGAGGCTCGGGAAAGAACACTGTAAAATAATAGACTGGTTATAAAAAAAAATCTGAGGCCATCTTTGATGAAAAGCTTGGATGTGTATGGAAAATTGCTTTATCTTTATGAAAAACAGTAAATGGTGGCTCAGACATTAACACATGTAATTCACTTATACACCCTGCTGAAGTGATAGCTATCTAAAAAACAGCCTTAACAGACAAATGGAACAATGTATAATTTCCCAAAGGTTCAAAGGGAGGTTTCATCAATTGTGAAAGCACTATGTATAAATCCCAAAATGGCACAGGGTATCCTTTTGGAGGATAAAAATTATTAAGACCTTTTAAGAACCTTTTAACTACATCATGAGTAAATATTAATTTACTGTCCACAGGTACATGGTATGCTGATATGTCTGAGAGGTGAACCCTCACTGAAGATAGTCAAAGACTCATTCTATTAAGATACAATAAATATTCTAATAGATAATTAATGGGCGCTGTATATGGCTCTATATCATACATGGAAACCCACCATAAACATCTTTTTAATTTATGATTAACAAATTATAACTGGGTTCAAAAAAGAATTAGATAAGTTCATGGAGGATAGGTCCATCAATGGCTATTAGCCAAGATGGTCAGGAATGCAACCCCATGCTCTGGGTGTTCCTAAGCCTCTGACTGCCAGATGCTGGGACTGGATGACAGTGGATAGATCACATGATAATTGCCCTGTTCTGTTCATTCCCTCTGAAACATCTGGCATTGGCCACTGTCGGAAGACAGGATACTGGGCTAGATGGACCATTGGTCTGACCCAGTATGGCCATTCTTATGTTCGTATTTTCATGGGGACTCTTTCCTTGAATTTAGCAGTATATTTTGCACCTCTAATGAACAAGACTTTTCTATAATTCCAGAGTCTTATTCCTCATGCCATTAGATGAAGAGACTGAGGATCGAGGTGACAGACCATCCCTTGTTGTTCCGTCAACAAGTCTGGTTCTAATGGTTGAGATTTGATTAACCCTCTGGATAGGTGAATTAAGTCCAGGTACCACTGATGTCTGACCAAAACTGGTGCTATTAAAATTACCTTGACTTTGTCTTGTATTATTTTGTTTATCTCTCTTTGAATGAGGAAAATGCATACACTACGCCTTGATCCCAATTTATTAGAAATGCATCTGATATTGAGTCCTTGATTGATATTGAGTTATCACATCTTTATCTTTCCCCACATCATTGGTACCTTAGCTTTTGCTTTTGGAACTGGCTCATCCAATCTGACACAACTGGATTTGAAGAAGAATGTCTCCTGATTCTACCACAAGAAAATGTACCCAGGATTGGCTCCTTGAAGACCCTCTGGTCAGAAGTATCTTTCTCTCACTGACTGGCTCTTTGCAAAGAGGCTGACACCGATAAGGACTGAGCATTCATGCTCACCATAACAACGGTGTGCTTTTGTAGTAGAATGGCTCTGGAAACAGAGTCTGAAACCACAGCAGTTTTCCTCTTTGAATCCTTCCTACTTAGAGATCGTTTAGTACTGTGTACTGAGGTGGAAGGTTTGTCCTTCTTCCCTCCAGACTCAGAGCTGATGCTGGTCTCTGAGATGTGTTCAGACCTTGTACTTGCTTGGTTCTGGGTGGTTTTCATGACAGCACTTCTTGTAATAAAACTGTCTGTTCCATCGTTCCTTTTTTGCTCATGTTGTAAAAGTTGAGCAAATCAAGCATTTTGAAGGTGAGCGTCCCTCACTCAAACATGCCAGGTTGGCATGGGTGTCAGATGCTGGAAAACTGCCAGACATAACACGCATATTTTAAAAAATGAGCTTTTTATTCTTCAGCTCCACCCTCTCCAAACCAAAGATTTACAGCTGTCTAAAACTACTAACTAATTATAACTATAAAATTATTAACTAGCTAACAAGCTACGGATCCAGAAGCTCTGGATGAAGAGAGACAAATGCACATCTGCTTTATGCTGCTCATTACTGATTCTTTATTACAATTTGCACTAGTACCTTTTTTGGGTCTGTACACTCATGAGAAAACTCCTGGGACTGATAAATGATTACTAAGGGATCTCAAAAGTTGATAGAGAAATTATATACCGTTTTTGTTTTGATAACTCCCTCTAAAATAATTGGCTCCCCCCCCCCAAACCCTGCTCAATGTTAGTTCCTTTAAAGTGACCTGTGCTGTCATAATGCAACATCTCTGTTCTCTTGATCTATTTTTTTTCCAGCAAGGCTGCTCCTAACAAGAATACTTCTGAGATTCCTTGTGTGTGTAAATTTGTCTTCAATGGAAACTTTGTAATCAGCCAGGACCCACTTAAGCTTCCAATAGACATTTTCAATTAAAGTGAATGAGGAAGCTCTTATTAAAAAAAAACAGATCAAGCACCCAAATCATTTATCGACTATATGTGTGTGTAAGTTTAAAAATTACAAATAAGCACATGGTAAAGCAAAATATTCTGGACTGTCACGAGCTGTAAAAATTTGAATAATTCACAATTTTTTTTAAAAAGATCACAGAATCATATAGAAATAACAGCAAGAGACTAAGATAATTTAATAAATTTCCCCATTAGTGCAAGAGTGTTCCCTACAGTACACTGTTTTAGTCTAGATGTAAAGGATCCCAGGCTTTGAGGTTTCCACCACTTCCCTTGAGTATCAAATCCTCAGACAAAAACTTCTCACTGCTAAGAACATTTGATGGATATTAAGTCCCCATTTTCCCTTTCGTAATTTCATCTCCATACTATCTGTGCACCACATTAAATATATCCTCTCCATCTTTGGTGTTAGCATTATCCAACTATTTGTCAACTGTTATGCTCCCACTTTAGTCATCACTTAACCAAATACACATATTTAGTTCTTCCAACCCCATAACGGTTGTGTGCGTGTGTGTGTATTTAAGACACCAGTTTACCTTTTATTTTCTGTTTATGAGGTGCCGAAATCTATGTACTAGTGTAGGCTTAACTCCCAGAGCTATTTAGAGAGGAATTTACCTTCCTGCTTTATAAGGTGATGAGTCTGGGAATGCAGCCCAAAACAGCACTGTTTTTTTTTTCTGCTGACATATCACATTACAAACTTATAGAATCTGATGTCCACTCTCTTATCACTCCTATGCCTTTTTTAGTTTGATTACTTCTTATGTTTCTCCCTCCTATAAATCTCCATGATTTGAACAGTTTTTATTCAATATGTTAACTCAGGAATCTGAGAAAAACAGGGAGCAGTGAAATAATTTAAATATTTTGTAATTGTAACTACCAGACCGTACTCGTTCTGAGCATGATGGGAAGGAAAGATTCTACACTCTACTGTCTGATACAAACAGACAGATATGGATCAAAAACATATGCGGAGTGTGTGCAATTACTCAAGTCAAATTTGCTCTGAAGCCCATGAATGTTTACAACACAACTTTGATATACTACAGCAGAAGTTTATTATGACTCACTGCATCTGATACACATAGTACTGCAGCTACTCTATCCACTTCCATCTGAAGTGGTTATGACTTCCAGAATGTAAGGGACTGGGTTGTAGGTGGCCTGGCCTCGTGGTCACAGTGTCCACACATCAAGGATGGCCACAATACAGTAGTCAGTGAACACAGATTGGAGGAATCGCTAGAGCCTAGGATCAATAAGCAAAAGTCAGGGTCAGAGTCAGGCTGGGGTCTGAGACCAGAGATCAAAGGTAGTGCCAGGCTGGAATCAGAAGGCAACAGTCAGGGTCAGAGCCCAGGCTAGGGTCAGAGATTGGAGATCAGAAGGCAAGGTGTGGTCAGGAGTCACAACAAACCAGAAGTCTGTATGGTTGCCCAGACAACTTCCCGGGACACCTTCCAGGGTTAAATAGTGAGGTTGGCCACCCTGAACCCTTTGGGTAGTACTTCCCGCAATGCCTAATTGCCACAATATTCCCTGGATGTGGCTGTGCATGCCCTCTCAGTGGCAATATCAGCTGTCCTAGGCTCTGCAGGCCTAGGTTCTAGTCCATGGATCCTTACATTACCCCCTTTTCAGGGCACCCTTCCTTTGGGTGACACCAGCCCTGGTTTGTCTGAGTGGTCTTGATGAAACCTTTTTACAAGGTCAAGGGCATGGACATGGGCAGCAAGTTCCCAGAAGCGCTCTTCGGGACTATAGCCCTCTAAATCAATTAGGTAGTACAGTCTTCCCCTCTGCAGTTTAGAGTCAAAGATAGTGTGGTCTCCTTGGACCTGGACAAGCGGGGGGTCTGTTGAGATCGGTCGGGCAAGGGGTCCTCTGTGTAAGTCTTCCAAAGGGATACGTGGAAAACAGAATGCATCTTAAGGGATCAAGGGAGCTGCAATTTCAAGGTGACAGGGTTGATTTGGTGACCAATATGGAATGGTTCAAGGAACTGGTGGTCTAGCTTGTGGGACAACCTGTTCATATGGAGGTGCTTTGCTGCAAGCTGGACCTTTTGGCCCACCGTGAGAGGTGGGCCTTCCTGGTGTTGACAGTCAGCATACTGTTTGTAGTCCTTTTTCACATCTTTGAGGTGGTCCTTAAGCTCCTCATAGATATGATGAATTCGTTGGATTCAGAGGCTGCTGACAAGCCTGGGTGGAAGTGAGAGTGGAACATGTAATTTGCAAAGAAGTGACTCTGTCCCATGGAAGTGTGATTGTCATTGTTGTATGCGAACTCAGTATAAGGAAGGAGAGAGAGAACCGGTTATCTTGATGGTAGTTGAAAAAGCACCTTAGGTATTGCTCTAATACTTACTTCACCCTCTCTGTCTGGTGGTGGTACACGGATGAGGTAAAAGCGTGAATGTCCATTAACCAGAGTGTTTCACACCAAAATTATGAGACAAACTCTGGTCCTCTGCCCGAGGTGATAGAGTGTGAAAACCCATGAAAATGGATAACATGCACCACTAGGAGTTGAGCCATTGTTTCAGCAAAGGGCACATGGTCACAGAAGATGAAGTCTGCCATTTCAGTCAGTTGGTCTATGTATGGCAGTCAGAGTCAGGGAGTCCCACTATGAAACCCATGGTGATTGAGGCCCAGGGTCTACATGGAGTTTCCAGTGGTACTAGGGTGCCAAGGGGCTTAGTTTGGGAGTCTTGGTGCATGCAGACAGGTCACAAGAGTCGATGTAGTTCCAGACTTCAGTTAGCATACAGGACCACCAGAAGAAACAGGAAGCTGTGCGGTAAGTCTTAAGGTGGCCAGAATGGTCTGCCAACAGAGTGTCATGGCAGAGATGTAGCACTTCTAGCCAGGGGAACCCCAGTGGAACATATATGTGCCCACTGAGGTATGTGATCCTATCTTGCGTGCAGCACTGTATTTCTGTTCTGACTCTCATTTGCTCAGGCTGTTCCATCATCTCCGGAACTAACAGATCACCCAGCAAAGCAGATCAGATTAGATTAATCAGGTCTTGGTGTATTATGGCACTAAGGAAGTGGTCAGGTTTTAGGAGACAGGGTAGTTCTTGGTTAGGCTCTTTGCACTCCTGGTAATATTTGACCTTTCAGGATAAGTCATCGGCTTTCCCATTCCTGGTTCCCAGGTGACAGGTGATGATGAAATCGAACCAAGAGAAGAATAATACTTACATGAGCTGTCTTTGGTTCAAGGCTCAAGCCTTACGCAGATATTCAAAGTTCTTATGGTCAGAAAAGACTTGCACTGGGTGTTGGGTTCCCTCAAGGTGATTTAATTGTGAGCATTTATTTATGTAATATTTCATAACTCCGAGTAGTAGGTGCAGGGCTGCAACACTTACTGCGGACATGCCTCTAACAGCATATGGCCCCAGTGGTACATTGGAGGTATCAGCAGCCAATATGAATACCTGGACCAGGTCTGGATGTACTAGAATGGGATGGTGGTGAAAGCAGACTTGAGCTGTTCATAGCATGATGAGCTTCGGCAGCCAAACAAATGTGGTGGCCTGCTAGAGGAGGTTTGTCATGGGGGCTATTTACCCTGAGAAGTCTGGAATGAACCATTGGTAAAAATTCACAAAGCCCAGGAAGAACTGTAACTTCTGGGGGGACCTGGGCACTGCCCAGCTGTAGATGGTCTCCACCTTCTGGGGATCCGTCTTAATGCCCACAGAGCAAGGGATATTACCTAAAAATTCTGTGGAGGATTGATGAAAAGTACATTTTAACAATTTATGTAGTCTTTCCAAGATGTAATGAACATGGTAACAATGCTGCTCAGGATTATCTGAAAACACAAGTATGCCATCGAGATAGATGACTACATACTGGTCCAAGATGTTGCTAAATACATTGTTCATGAAGTGTTGAAAGGTTACAGGAGTGTTGGTCAGACCAAATGGCATTAGTAAATATTTGAAGTGCCCATAGCAGGTTTGAAAGGCAATCTTCCCTTTGTTTCCTGCCCTCATTGCGCACTAGGTTGTAAGCCTCCTAAAGGTCCACTTTGATGAAAATTCTGGCTGACCGCACACAATCTAGTAACCCCGAGGCTAGGGGCAGGGGATTTAGCTGGATGTTGTTAGCTAGATGCAACAATGCTGATTTGATAAGATGCACACTCTTTATCTTCATAAAAAGTTCCAAACACATGATATGCAAACTGAGGTCCACTATTGTGAGCTGTGTTGGCAGGTTCTGATGGCTAAGTATTTTACACAACAGTACTGGATGATGCTTACAGTAGATCCAGTTGATCCCTGTGATGACCTTTAATATCTAATATTCTGAAACTGCATGACATTTCACAACAAAACATATTATTTCCAAGCTATTGTGAAACTATGTTTTGCTGACATTGTTTTATAGCATCACCTTACCACCTCTACTTCCCCTTTCTCTCTTTTTATATACAATACAATCATCCGTGTTGCCATTCCAGTTATGAGAATCTTCCCACTAGTTTTCAGTTATGCCCACCAGTTCACAAACCATCATTTAGTAACACTTCTAGATCTTCTTTCTTGTTTCCCATAATCCTTGCATTTATGTATAGATTAATACTGTACGTTAATATACTTATTCTTTCGTTTCTATTTGAGAACACTGCATCTTGTTTAATTGTGTATGTTAAAACAGCAGAGACAACACTGTCTAGTGGAAAGGACACTGGACTATCCCCAGCTCTGCCACTGACCTGCTGTATGACCTTGAGCAAGTGACTTTGCTTTTCTATGCCTGTTTCACAACCCATCATTAGTTTCTCTTGTCCATTTAGATTGTAAGATTAGAGAATTTCTGTTACTATGTGTATGCACAGGCCTTTACACAATGGGGATCTGATCTCAGTTGAGGGAAGGGGTCTAGACACTACATAAATAATAATTCCATATAGTTTGAATTGGGCAAAAGTGTCCCTCCCCTTCTCATTTCCAGTTTAGTTTGACGTTCGCTTGATAAATGCTACATATTTTGAACCCAGAAGGGTTGCTAACCAATCTGCTGAAATGGAGATAATAAATTCTAAAGAGTCACCTCTCATCACAGCTTTCCAATCTTCCATGAACCCAAAACCATCCTCTCTTTTCTTTGGTGCATCCAGTAGCAGTCTATCCCTTCCTTCTCTCGTGCTTAGAATAAAAAGGATCTCACATCATCCCATCTTCTGTGTTTTTATCAGCTCCCTGAAACAATTCCTGATTTTGCTGAATATTCTTTCAGTGCTGTAATTTGTTCCCATGGGGACTAGAATCAGTAAGAATTCCTTCAGCATTTTTCAAGCTAATCAGTCACTTATTGTGACATCATTTGCTGTGCTGCCAGAAGGCATCTGACTGTCCCACTTCCTTCATATGACCCCCAGATTTTTAAGCCCCATTCCTCACTCTGTAGTCACCAATCACGATTACTTCTTTTTTTTACCAGGGCTCCAGTTTCACTACTTGCCTATTAATAACTGGTTGAGTGCTTAGTAGTCCTTTTCTGCTGAGGACAATATACCTATAGCAGGTACTGAAATTAAGTGTCTCCATACATATTTCTATCCTGCCCTTCCTGCAACTTGGATTCTTTTTTTTTATGTCACATTCCTCAATCTTCCATACAGTGTCTCGATCTGCCATTTCCCTCCTTATGATAATTTTCCTTCTGTCTCCATTCAGTGGCTTCATTTCTCTCTAACACACCTCAGCTACCATTCCAGCTCCTCCTTCTCCCTCTTCAGAAAAGAAAAGGAGTGTACTTCATACATATACAGCCTTCATGGTCTTCATTCATAAAGTGGACAATTATTCATGTTCCACATCAGCCACCTTGCATCCTTTCCTATCTGAAATGTTTGTTCCTTAGTTAGAACCTGCTAGGATCAGAGCACTCTATCACCACATCTTGGCAGACTTCCATTCACTGTTAAGGTACCTTTTAGAAAGTTTTCTTTATTAACACCTACCCCCATTAGTTGTTGCCTCAGTTTGGCACTCAGCAATGAACTCCCACTCAGATCAAACTCCCTTTTGGTTTGGACTCATCTCTGTTGTCCTTCTTTCAAGGCTGTGAGCAGAGCTCCTGTGTGTTGCATGATTCCTTGATATACTCAACTCTTTCCGCAGAATCTAAGCTCTCATTTTAAAAAAAAGTTTCTACTCCTTATGGTTGCAAAACAAACACACCATCCTTAAAATCTTCAGTTGAGTATAAACCAATGTTACATTGTTTTCATGAGTCTGCCTGAAATAATAACTCTAAGAGACACATGAATTGACCCATTAATCTCAATAGAATGTTAACTCTGAAATTGAGATGACAGTGTATACGCTGCATATATATATCTATCTTAACAGTAAATATACCACTAGCATATATGTCAACAGTAAATATACCACTAGCATGTAGTAGAAGCATCCAGCTGGGTATGCCAAATATCCTAAACTGCCTTCTGTTGCCAAAACCTTGGTGGGGGGGGGGGGGAATTCGCCTTCCTCCGTAGAATGTGAGTGCAGGTCACTTGCTGGGATTATTTGCATACATCACACTTAATGATTTCCCCACCATTGTGCAGTCCTTGGGCACTGGTTTACATCGGTCCCTCTTATTCTCTGCCTATGACACATAATAGTCTAGTCTCATAATATTTTGGTGTCATTTCAATTGTTGGGTTTAGTGTGTGGGTGCTGGGTGGTGTTGGTGGCCTGTGATGTTCAGGTCAGACTAGAAGATCTAGCAGTCCCTTTTGGCCTCAAACTCTATGACTATGAACCGCCAATTGGTTCCTTCCCAGCTACCAAAACCTCTAGTTTCACCCTGAAAATGTCTACAATATCTCTTTCTCTCTCTCTGTGACACAGTATGGACTGAAAATGCAGGGACAGAATAAACTAAATTTAATTCGGTATCAAAATAAATAACACAGTTGCTACCATGCTGATGTATTAACCATTAGAATTCACTAAATACTAGAAGTTGGAATGTACCTGAAACTGTTGTTGAACTTCCCATCTGCTACAGAAGCCAGAGGCCTTGCCAAAGAGTTTTGGTCCTGCTTTACTGAGCAATACATTTACCCCTTAACTATGACCAGCACCTCAAATGTCACCTTGAAACACATTCCAAAACCCAGTCCTTATGGCCAGTCTGCCTTGCCCTTAAATAGATTCATGTGGGGAGGCAGGGATACAGCTCCCACCTTAACCCTTGCATGGCCCATGTAAGGGTCAGGCCAAATTTCAATACCTGTGCTCAGGGGCATGCAGGGGGTAATCCATACCACCCATAATAGGATGTGGAAAAACTGAAAGGGATGGGGCCATGGTTCCCCCCCACCCCATGCACTGACAGCAAATTGCTGGGGTGTGGTATTGGATGTTCAGCCTGTGCATTCCCAGGAACTTCAGGAGGCATTCTACCGTCCTGAGACACCTCCCTGTGATTCTCTTGAAGTGATGCAATTGCACATCTCCCCTTGGTGTGTCTGTGCTTATTGTAAATAACTTTAAAACTGCCTTAAAATTAATCCGACTGAAGGCATCTCATTGCAAATAAATCTGAGTTGGCAGGTCTGAATATCTGAAAATCAATTCTTACTTTATTCATCTAAGTTATAGGTTTCGTGTTTTACCCTGCAAAAATGTGGGTTACAGATTCTCTGAGTAAAGTTAGACCCCAGTAACAGATTCTGTGTTTTGTCCTGAAACAATCTGACAACACCACTATAATCTCAAGCACTTCAGCGTGTGCAGGAAGGTTTAGAAGCTTCTGAAAGTATAACACAGAACCCTAAACGTAGGAACTGGCTTTTCAATTCACCTTAAAAACATTTTTGGCCCCATATATTTTCTTTAGTAAAAACAAATCACCTAAAAGCAAAGCACAGCAGTTTATGCATGATGACTATGTGCATCAACACTATCAGCAGGAGATGTACTGGAGAACGACAACAGCAATTTGCATTCTATAGTTTCTTTTGTGTGCCCAAACTCCCTAAAGCATTTTGCAAAGCAATAAATATCATGCCCATGAAGATGTAGTGATAGGATGTCAATATTGTAGTGACTCTCTGCAACCAGATACAGCAGCCATTCTGTGCACAGCTATGTCCCCCACACAGCTGAAAACACAAGTGCCAATTAATCTGTGCTCGTTAAAATAGAAAGGGTTGTGCCTGTGGGGGATAGTTTATGTAGTCACCTGAACCGCTATAGAATGCACCTTATTGTTCTTTGATGTCACTGCCAGGATAGTACTTGTAACAACTCAGCAATCTCTAGTTTTGTATTGGGGGGCTGATACATATATTATTTCCAGATTTCTCAAATGTCTTAAACCTATGTTCTTATGCTTCCCCCAGCAAATGCTGCCATCTCCACAAATATCACTCATAGGAAGAAAGAGATGCTGATAAAATGAGAGTGGCAGTACTGGTAACAGTGGTAGAGATGGTCAGGAAAAGAGTCTTGTTACTTGTCCTGCTATGCTCTTTTTTTCCTCTCCATTCATTCTGCATTTTATTTTCATCAGAATAGTTAATCAGGAGGAAATGAAATTCAAATACAAACTCAACCACTTATAAATCTTTCTTCTCCCCACTAGTCTTTCAAACTACAGGTTTGTGATTTCAGTGCTTTTTGGGGAAACCTCATTGGAAACTGTGAACAGGCCTTCAAATACTACCTCCATCAGCGTGCACACACAGACAGCAGCAGCCTTACAACTATCCTCCAGAGGTCACAATTGGGTTACAAATTCTGCACAACATGATGACTGAGCAGCCTGATTTGGAACAATTTATTCACATTCATTCAGCTTCATTAAGATTCAAATGGAATAAGTAAGGTAAAAATTGAGCAGATACAGAAATTGTGCATAGCTTGCGCCTGTAAACATTTATTCACTAAGCACAGCTCTCTTTTGCTCTCTCTTATATTCTTTCTCTCTCCCTATCCTTCCTGCTTGCTGTTTTAATGCATAATTAAGAAGGTCAGAATTAATGAAGCAGTGTGGAGTAAAGTTCAAGGAATCCCCAGGCACTATTTATTCTATTAGATCTCAGTCATGAATGTCAGACTGGCAGCATTAGAGACAGAAGCAGTTGAGCTGGCAGCATCCCAAAAACAAAACTACCAAGGGAGACTTACCTGCAGTGTCAAGTCATTCCTAAGCTCCTTCCCTGCAAAAATCACACGCAACTGGTCAGCTGGAACTCCCTGTCGCTTAGCAACCACCTCCTTGAGCTGGAAGATGCTGGTGTCTGAATCAACCTCCACTGGGAAACCATGGCTGGAGTTGAACCTGACGAACACTGACCGAAAACAAAACATTTTAGAAAGTGAGCATTTATCAAGTCAGATCTATTTTAACATGGTATAAGAGGAGGTTTTCTGATCCCTGGACTATTGACATAATGGTACAGTAAAATTTTAGTATATTTTTCATTTTAAAGAGAAACTTTCAGTGCTGTAATTTATCATTTTGAAAGAAGGATCCGTAAGGGATTTCCTACCATATAATAGTCAGTGACCAATAAACAAAAAGTGTATGTTCCCCCTGACAGCAATATAAAATTACAGTGAGCATACAGAAACAACAAACAGACTTAACTAGGCAAGATTCTGAGTAATCACTAATTGATACACTAGATTTTCAATTCAGTCTTAACCTTGGCAGACATATATGCTCTTTGTGTCCCATGTGTTTTTCTCCCACTGGATATAACAAACAAATGCAGGGAATACAGATGTTTGTTAGAACAAGGATGCATTGAACAGCTTAAGAACAGATAGTTCCCTGCTATACAGTAAAACATAGTCATACAGACTGGCCTCCCACAGATATAATTCTACAGAAAATAATGATGGAAGGGAAATCATCTGCTAGCTGAAATGTTTGAGTGTTTTCTGTACCAGTATGGTCTTTTTCAGTGTTCACTAAAATACCTGTAGTACATAACTCCAGTACGTACTCCTTCAATGCAGAAAATGACTAGCCATGTCATTTTTAGAGCTACAGCAACTGGCTTATACATTCAGAGAAGCCTGGCAAACAAGATCATGAGTTTACTGCCATTCAGCTGGTGGGACTGCTTTTGATAATGAGTCTGAATGTGCCCATTAGGCTCACAGTGAGGAAAGAGACTAAAAAAACCACTATATAGAAAAAACTCATTATAACCACATCACTCACTGAGATTGTATGAAAAGCAGAGATATATCCTGGTGAGTTACTTCAACCAATAGGTTTCACAGACAGGAAACAGAGAATTAGTAAAACCAATATGAAACAAGAAATTATCTAGACCAAGTGAATAGCAGACATCTGCTACTGTAACGATGGGGCACTGGTTGCAACTGATGTTCCATTATAAGAGTTTATTTTGATTCCCAGTCTAATTTTTTAGTTGGAGGGCTGTTGGTTTGAATTTTTGACAAATGGCAGAAGTATGGGATCAGAAATGTTCATATAGCTAGTATAGCTATGGTTTTCACAATAGAAAAAAAGTCTTCATGATTTTTCTGCCACTTAATGTATGTCTGACCACTTCATTATTGTAGAAGTTTGAAAATTAATACCTGAGGGCATTTGATTGTTTTAGCTGATTTCAGAATTTGATAAATATTTACATTTTCCAGAACTTTGCAGTGATTGTATGATGGTGATGCTGTTGTATAGTATGTAATGTGATTTCCATCTAAAGTTTTAGATGACAAAACTTTTTACCTCTAAAATTCTAGATAACAATTAAAGTTTTTGAACTTGGAAAATTTTGCCTTTATGTACCCAATCACAATATAGGATTTCAAAATACAGTCAATAGGAACACAGCACACATGTCCTTTAGAGTACTATGTGGCTTCTTGTACTATATCCTCATTGAGGCTTTTTCAGTTTCTATGATGGAAAGTGTCCTGGTAATGATTGTGGGGTTTACGGAACATTCTTGGATCAGAATGTCTAAAAATCCATGCAACTGAAATTTAATTTTGCAGATGTGCCATGTGATTTGGAAGAGTAATGGAGGAATGATATGGCAAGAGTGAATTCCAATTATCTGGAATTGAAGACCTCATGTCTTCGTTAAAAAACAACAACAACAACAAAAACGTATAATGATCCCTACATAGAAAATTATCTTGGCAAATAAAAGGAGTTGTAGTTAATTCAACCTATCCCAGACGATATACCTATTATTAACTTATTTTTTTAAAACTTGTATAATGAACCAGGCCTTACAAGGACTTGAACCTGGCTCTCTCACACCCAAGGTGAGTTTCCCACTGCTCTAAAGAGTCAGTCAATCTCTCCTGTTGGAGAGATTCCATTTTGTGTAAATAATTCAATATTTACTGTGCCAGAAGGAAAGACTGACTATATAGACTGATGGTTAGGGTACTCATGTGAGATGTCAGAGACCTAGATTCAAGTCCCTGTGTCTCCTACAGCCCAGCTGATTGCGCTAACCACCAGGTTCTAAATCAATCCCTCTTTCTTGGTGAATATTTAATTATTCAAAGTGGCACATCTCCAACAGAAGAGACTCAGAGCAGCCCAGCTCAGAATAGCTAACAGCTGGGTGGTAGAGCACTCACCTGAGCTGTGGGAAGCCATGTACAACTCCCTGGTCTAAATGAGGAAGGGCAGGGACTTGCAGCTGGCTCTCCCTCATGAGTGCCATAACCACTTGACAATTGCCTGTCCTAGGCCTCTTCCTCTCTCTATCCTGGACCAAAGATTCCATCCTGGACCTGAGGAATCTTTCCTAATGAACGTTTCATTAAAACTGATAGATTTCTGCAAAAGGTTTCAGTTTATTAACAAAAGTCCATACCAGCTCTAGCCCTAAGGCACTTGCCAAGGCAATACAATGAGCCAATAAAAGATCTTGGACTAGAATTCAGGGGTTCTGCCTCCAGGGCCCCTTCTCAAACTACTAGTCAATCCTCCCTCATTTCATTCTTATGGATGCCAGTACTTGTCTCATAAGAAGAGAACAAATTAAGAAGTGCACCCACATTCTCAATGAAATGTAATTGACAACAGGGAAGGGCTTGATGACAGAAACGCTAAAACAATAACTGGAGTAATATTTAAGAGATTTGTTAAGCATAGCTCATTTTCTAGAGACTATACTAATCCAACACACATATTGTAGGCATGACTGATGTTAACCACCAGGAAACCAGAAATCTCCCTTCCTTCTCTTCCAGAAGCCAAAGTATCTCCATGCCAAGGTTTAAGAAGCTAGCAGAATTGTGGAAGTACTCACATTCTAACCACAAGCAAATATTTGAGTGGCCCATTAATACACTGTATTTTCATTTTGCAATAAAAATCCCTCATAATCACAAATAGTTAAACTGAGAAAAGTGCTTAGCCAGCAAATTATTTGTTGGAAAGCACTAGTCCACATTTTTTCTATCTTTCACACAATAACTTCATCAGAAATCGTGGAGTGCATTTAATTTTAATATACATTTATTGATGGCATCTTTGTTCATTCACAAAGAGCCTATTAAGATTAAATCAGATGCTTCACCCAGGCTGAACAAGAACACAATTTCGTCAACATAATATTTTAAGCTTTCTTTTTTGGAAAGAGATAATTAATATTGTTTGACTGATAGCCAAATCCTAAATCATCAGTATCCAGTGGATACTCTTTTAAAAGTGCACAGGTAATTCCAGTTACATTAATGAGAGTTACACAGATACATTAAAGAGACCCCTTACAGTGAACAAACGCTTTGAAAACCCTTATAATTTAAGGTTTATCTTCTGAACTGGTTTGATCAAACGTTGTTGATACTGTAAACAATTTTTCAAAGGCACACAGGGCCAGATTTGCAAAGGTTTTTAGGTGCCTAAAGAAGTAGATAGGCACCTAGTGGGATTTTTGAAAGCACCTCATTGCCTAACTTCCATTGATTTCAATAAGAGTTAGGTACCTAGGTGCTGTGAAAAATCCCATTAAGTGTCTGTTTACATCTTTAGATGCCTAAAATACCTTTACAGATCTGGCCTCAAGTTCATAAGTTCTAAACATTGAAAGAACCCTTACGTATCAAAAGGCAAAATGTCGGAAAAAAATGGTGTAACTGGAAGGGAGAGGAAAAAATAACAGTTCACAATGTCTTTTAGATGTCCAAGATAAACATCATCATTCAATAAATTCAGTGAATTGGATAATTCAATTCCTTGTTTGGAAGCATCAGCAAAGTTTCTGGTTACAGTGAATGCTGTGAAGTCTGCATAAATGAATAGCTGCAGAAAAAGAAGAATAGACAAACACACAGGTCAAACTTACAGTTTATTCTAGTTTTAAAGATACTAATGGTTCCAACAGAATTCCCCATTTTAAACATAGGAATCACTATCAAACCAGTAAAATCTTTCAAAATGCAATGAGCTTTTGTAAGTGTGACCCACTGCACATACACAATATATGATTTTTGGGATGGCCTTATGACTTGAGTGGTAGAGATATACATTTCCATAGGGGGAACCCAAAACTCACTTCCTGGGCAGCTCAGTGCTGGGAGTGTCAGAAAGAATGTTCTCCATCTTGGGTGTGCATTCGTACTGAGCAACATTTCCCTTTTTCTTCATTCTAGGCTGACACTGCAGGCTCAGAATACATTGTGTTGCAGGGCAAATGCTGTGTATTCTGTTCAGGGAAGGGAAAATTGAAAATGTATACAAAGAAATGCTGGCCTATCACACAGGAATAGGTTGAAGTACTAAAATCTCACCGGGAATAGCCTTATTTTCCTCTGAATACAGGACTTACTGCCTTATGCAAGCTGAAAGCATGTTCTCCCCGTCCCAGCCCTGCACGGCACATTTAAAAAAAAAATCAGAGCTAACATATACTTGAAAGCATGTGCACCTCTTCCTACTGCAGAAATAATACAGAAATTTAAAAAAAATCATGGCTTTCTGGTCCAAGAAACTGTAGACCTTTAACTGATTAAAGAATACATTTCCTCTCTCCACAATAAATGAAAAAAAAATGCATTGGAGAAGTGGCAGACTTTTGGATAATAATGTGGAAGGACCAAGTTTTAGAAGCAACCAGAAGACTCCTGTTTCTCCATTGAAACAATTCTGGTCTGATTCTGATCTTACACGTATACTAGTGTAAATCAGGAATAACTTCACTGAAGTCAGTGGAATTGTATCCATTACAACCAATTTAAGTGAGATCAGAATTAGGCCCCTTATATAGTGCTAAACTAACTGCAGTGCTCCCTATTAACTAATTAAGTTATTTATGCAACTCTCAGTAGGTCTACTAGAGGTCAAACGTCACAAATGGAGTGCAGATGCCATTAGGGGAGTTGGGAAGAAGCATGAAGGCAAATTTAAGAAAAAAGCATCAGACCAAAGAATGAAGGCATGGACCAGGACTTAATGGCAGTGTTGAGCAAAAATCAGAATTTCCACCCTGTGATAATTCCAATATTTGGACATTTGTCTACATACCAGATCAGACAGAAAAGTAAAGCTGTTCAGGAATTTTTCAATGAAAGTTTCCCCCATTAAAAAAGGCCGATTAATCAAAACCAAAAGCTTTCAGGGAAATAGATCTGTTTTAGCAAGAAACTTTCCCAGATGAAATTTCTAGTTTAAACCCCAGACAAACAAAGAGAGACACACACTTCAGAATAGTCAATAGCGCAATGGGTAGGTAGGACATTCAGCTGGGAAGTGGGAGACCTATGGTCAAGTCCTTGTTCTGAATCTCTCTTGTTGGAGCTGTTCCACTCTGTATAAATAATTAAATATTCATTGAGCCAAAGAGAGAGAAAGATTGATTAGGACACTCATCTGGGATGCATGGGAACCAAGGTAGTCTGAATCAGGAAAAGCAGGAATTGAGGAATTGGAACCTGGGTCTCCCAAAACACATAGGGTACCCTAATGTGGAAACACTGGACTATTGGCTATTCTGGGTGAATATCTCTCTCCCAAACAAACTTCAAAACCTCAAAAAAATTGCAAAACAGATTTCCTGTTTTCCATTATTGTTGCCTTACTGAGAAGTCAAAACATTTACATTTTTTGAAGAACAAGAAGTTCCAAAAACATTTCAATTCAGAAATGTCAAAACGTTTTTTATTGACATTTAGACCAAAACAAAAAGTTTCTAACATTTCCAAATCAAAATGTTTCCCTTTGAGTCACTTTGACATTAAAATTCATCTGCATAAATTACCTTGGTGCCTCATGCCATCATTCTTCTCTATGGCTGGGCTCCCTGGCGGTATGCCTTCTCCCATGATGCACTGTACTCATGTGATTCCCATGTTGATACATGTGACTCAGTCAGAGGGGAGACGGAGGTATATCACAAGAGACGTAGCCTAGCCAAGGAGCCCAGTCCACAGGAGAGAATAGGGGCATGAAAAATCATTAACTCTATGTAATGGCTTTCAGTTGATTTGTAACTGACTAACAGAAAGGTCCTACTACATCCACAGTAGGCCACTGACAGAAATAAGTTACCATATAACAACTGTCTAGTTACCTCTGTGAAATGATAAGCTTGTCACTAATTGGCCACCCTGTTGAGGAGTAAAATACAATAATGTGATATTTACTTGTCAGTCTTGAGGAGTCCAAAGTGTTTTACGAACTGTATATTAATCACTTCAAACATCACCAAACTGGAAGCAGCAACACAATACAACTGCTTAGTGCAGACCTAAAGCATACCTACCTAGTTGAAGTTCCAGAGAGGAATTGTAGGTGGACAGAATATTAGAACCTGAACTGGCATTTGAAAAAGATTCCAAATCCTCCAGCTCTTTCTACTCATGCAAATCGTGCCAAGGCTTCTTTAACGATGTAATGCCATTAGCTCCATAATGGGCACTGTTTCAGTTATGATTCACAGACAAAATCTACATCACTCCCTGCAGAAGCTGGGTTCTCCTATCTATGAATAAACTACTAGGATATAGTCTTGGTATACAGAGGTATTATTCTAGGCTCCCAAAAACTAATCCGTGCCAAGAATGAACAAAGTTTATCTATTTCTGCATCACGGAACTGAAGACTCAAATTACTATTAACATTAACAAAGAATAGACAGTTCCTCTTAATTTCCTTGTTCACAAAAGAATACAATTCTTCTTTCCTGTACAACAATGAAAGACAGGCTGGTCCCAGGCCATTTAGGGTTTTATAGGTCATAATCAACATCTTAAATTCCAGAGACCAATGGGCTCCTAGTGAGATGCCTGGCTCAAACTGCTGTGTTTTATACCAGCTTCAGTTTCCAAATGATTGTACAGTGTAGCCCCATGTAAATTGCATTGCAATACTCTAACTACAGTATAAGTTGTCCCTCTATAATCACTTACATTGTGGGGTCACTTCCCTCCTCTGGGAGGAATGTGCCGCTCTGATCTGAAACATGCTTGGTTATAGCTAGAGCTGGGTGAAGATTGCCAAAAAAAAAATTCCATAATGGTTAGCTCAAATTTTAAAGTAATTTTTTTAGTCTGTGCTAGTACTCATTTCATGTTCACTTTAAATGAAAATTTGAGCAATTAAGTTTTACTCAAATGAAAGCTCATGGAAAGTAAACCTGAAGTTGGAACATGCAAATATTCACACCTTATGTGTTATATATCATGGATGGAACACTGACTGACACCTAGTGATTGAACAGTATTCTCATCCCCGTTTTGTCATGAGCTATGGCACACACGCAATAAAAAAAAGTAATATACAAATAGCTAATCTAACAGTATATTCATATTGACATTTCCTTAAAAAGCCTCTTTTCCTGATAAAGTAATTTCCTTAGACATATATAGCCTAATGTACGCCCACTGAAGTCAATGGCAAAGCTGTCATTGACTTCACTGATGCAGGATCAGGCTCATGCAGTATGTTGCCCAACATTTAAATTGATGCTACACTGGTCATTAATATACTTTCATGCCAATGAGGGTCCTTAAACATCAGTCATTTCCATATTTTATAGTCTCACCCATTCTGCATTTGTATATTGAGTCCCATCTTTAAAAACAAAAATACAGTCCGGGAGCACTAAAATTCCACTTGCCCTCCAGGAATGGTATGTCTTTTTTTGTTTGTTTGTTTTAAACAAGAACTTAGTGTAATGCAATGGAATTCATGCAGACGGGCAGAAAATCCCTGGCAGGACAGGTGATATATTATTATAACTCCAAGACCGCAATGTAATTCCAAACCAAAGTGGTTTCGGCTATGTCTACACTGTGCAGTGTGGACTACAAGGTGTGAATTCCAGACTGCACCGAAGTGTTGCGCTCTAACTGCCTCGCCTAGATGCTGCTGGCGTGAACAAAAAGGTACCAAATTGTGTTAACTTAGTTCTGTGTGAAAGAAGACTATTTTAATATGAACTAGGGTACCTTTTTAATTTGTGCCAGCAGTGTCCAAACGGGCAAGTTAGAGAACAACACTTTTGTGTCCTCTGCAATTCGCACACCGCTAGTCAAGCCCTAAGATTCCAGGGCTAAACCAATTACACTTATTTCACATTCCCCACGAAATTTAACAATTTTCTCCTATGACACCTACATACTCATTATGACAAGTTTCATTAGGTCTGAGTTGAAGACCAAGACAATGATTAGCATGCTAATAGGTAGTGATGCTTCAGTAAGATGGGATTTTTCTTAACTTCACAGAGAAATCAAGTTTATCTCCTCACCACTGCAAGCCATGATGGGTAAAAATTTTCAAACAACAGATATTATAGTAACAGTTAATGTAAATAAAATAAATTGTGACCAGAGTGATAAGTTTTGTTTCTTTTGGCATGTCATAATACGTGTAGTGAGTCGGTGTGGCTCCCCTCCTGTCCTGAAGAGGGAGCCCCGGCGCAAACACCCAAGTGGGCGGAGCCACCGCCGCCTGTCCCCGCCCCCCGGAAGTCAAGGGGCGGGACAGGAAGTATAAAGGCCGGCAGCCAGAGCTCAGTCAGGCGCCGGCCATCGCAGGGAGCAGACGTGCGGTCGGGAGCTCCCCGCCAGGATACCTCGGAGGCCCGAGGTGGATGCCGTAGCTGGCCGGAGCTGCCCCGAGCTCATTACGAGGAGGAGCCGCCAGAGCCCGTCCGCTCCCGTCGCTGGGAAGCGCCCGTGGAACTCCCCCACAGCAACCCTGAAGGAGAGGCCCCGCCAGAATCCTTCCCGCCCTGTTGTTATCCGGAGGAACCGCCCGAGGACCAGTGGCCGGATTTCCCTACAGAGCTACCAGACCTGCCGCCAAGCCCCGGCCGAGAGGAGGCCCCACTGATGGACTGGACCGCAGCCGGTGCCACAGACGAGGTAGGCCCTGAGGGGGATAATGGAAGTAGCCCGGGGGTAGCCGACCCCAGTCAGGCTACAGAGGCCTATGAGCCCATGGCAGTGTGTTTCGGTCAGGATACCCCACTGACCGGCAGCGACACTAATCGCTGCTAGGGCCCCGGGCTGGGACACAGTGGAGTGGGTGGGCCTGTGTCCCCCCCTGCCACCCCTACACACGGGTGGCAGGCTTCCCCCTCACCCAACGCAGGTAGGAACCTGAGTCCCTTACCTGCCTAGGCCAATTGCCTGCTTGTGCTCCGCCCTGACCCAGGGCCAGAACTCCTAAACTGCCTGTGTGCTCAGCCCCTGCTACAGAGGCCTGAGCTTATTGACTGCTTGTGCTCAGCCCCTGCTGCAGAGGGCCTGAGCTAAATTAACTATTGTGCTCCGCCCTGACACAGGGCCCGAGCTCCTAAACTGCCTGTGTGCTCAGCCCCGGCTACAGAGGCCTGAGCTTATTGACTGCTTGTGCTCAGCCCCTGCTGCAGAGGGCCTGAGCTAAACTAACTATTGGTGCTCCGCCCTGACCCAGGGCCAGAGCTAAGGGACTACCGGTCTGCTCAGCCCCTGCTACAGAGGGCCTGAGCTTATTGACTGCTTGTGCTCAGCCCCTGCTCCAGAGGACCTGAGCTAAATTAACTATTTGTGCTCCGCCCTGCCTCCAAGGGCCAGAGCTTATAGACTGTGTGTGCTCAGCCCCTGCTGAAAAGGGCCTGAGCTTATTGACTGCTTGTGCTCAGCCCCTGCTCCAGAGGACCTGAGCTAAATTAACTATTTGTGCTCCGCCCTGCCTCCAAGGGCCAGAGCTTATAGACTGTGTGTGCTCAGCCCTGCTGAAAAGGGCCTGAGCTTATTGACTGCTTGTGCTCAGCCCCTGCTGAAAAGGGCCTGAGCTTATTGACTGCTTGTGCTCAGCCCCTGCTCCAGAGGACCTGAGCTAAATTAACTATTTGTGCTCCGCCCTGCCTCCAAGGGCCAGAGCTTATAGACTGTGTGTGCTCAGCCCCTGCTGAAAAGGGCCTGAGCTTATTGACTGCTTGTGCTCAGCCCCTGCTCCAGAGGGCCTGAGCTAAATTGACTATCTGTGCTCCGCCCTGCCTCCAAGGGCCAGAGCTTATTGACTGCTTGTGCTCAGCCCCTGCTACCGAGGGCCTGAGCTAGATTGACTGTTTGTGCTCAGCCCTGACCCAAGGCCAGAGCTAATAGCCTACTTGTGCTCAGCCCCTGCTCCAGAGGACCTGAGCTTATAGACTCGCTCGCCCAGCCCCAGTTACAAAGGGCCCGGGCTTATTGACTGTTTGTGCTCAGCCCTGCATCCAAGGGCCTGAGCTTAGTGACTGCCTGCCTGCCCAGCCCCTGTTCCAGAGGGCCTGGGTTCTTGACTGTGGTTTCCTCAGCCCCCTGGACCAGAGGGGCTGAGTCCTGAGCTAACGGACTGTTTAATTCGTGCAGTAGGGAGTCGGTGTGGCTCCCCTCCTGTCCTGAAGGGTCGAGCCCCGGCGCAAACCCTTTTACATACGATATTTCAGTATTACAGTTTCATAACTGTAACACTCTGGTAATGTTTGCCTGGAGTGGCTCTTTAGAAAGCAAAAGTATGTGTGATTGAACAATCCTGGGAGAGGAATCTTCAGAGTAGCCACCTCTATAAGGAAAACTTGAGCTGGATTTTGTGTCATTTCTTTTTCAGTTCCTATTTTCAATGAGACCAAACCTCAAGGAGAAAGGGGTAAAGCCTGCTATAGCCTATGTGTACTGTGTTTGGAGCACGGTGGGGAAGCCACCTGCTCATAATAATACAGGCATGAGAAACACCTCAGACTCCTTAATTCCTTAATATTTGAATTCACAAGTTTGTTTCATTTACCCATTCTATCCCTGTGCATTCATATGTTACCAGAAAGGATTATGCTTGATCACCTAATCTGACCTTTTTCAAAACACAGGATGAATCTTGAGAACATAATGTGTAATTTTTCTGCCACAAGTGCTTTCTTGAGATACAGAGCCTAATTCACCTCTGTGTTACTCAAGAATGGCTGTTAATACCAGCAGAAATACAAACTTCAAAGTATTCATCTTAATCTCCAGGGCAGATTTAGGTTAGATATTAGGAAAAGCTTTGGTGCAGCCATGCGCTGTAGTGCTTCAGTGAAGACGCTACTATGCCAACAGGAAAGCATCTCCGGTCAACATAGTGCTGTATGCACCAGGGCTTAGGTCAGTATAACTGCATCACTCAGCAGTGTGGGTTTTTCACACCCCTGAGTGACGCACTTATACCCATGTACGTTTTAGTGTAGACCTGGTCTAAATGGAAGGATAGTTAAATACTGGAACAGTATTTACAAGGGAGGTTGTGGAATGTTCATCATTAGAGGTTTTTAAGAGCAGGTTAAAATCTAGACCATCCCTGACAAGTGAACTTGGTTCTGCCTCAGGACAGGGAGAAGGAATAGATGACGTCTAGAGGTCCCTTCCAGCCCTACATTTCTATGATTACCAAAGCAAGAGACTGGACAGAAAAACAACGGGGCAGCAAGAGAGCAAAGCCAACACACATCTCTTCAGCAACAGCATAGGGCAGGGGTTCTCAGATGAGGGCCTGCAAATATGAGGGTGTATGTGAGGGCTCCCCCAGGGGTCTCACAAGCCTATTCATTAATCCTGAAGCTACCTGGCACACGTCAGTGCAGCTAGGGATTCTGTAAGCATGGCTGCTGGCTGGCTGCCTATGCTGTGGGAGCTAGGCCATCCTCAGCGCCACCCTTTTCCAGCTCTTCTTTGAAAGAAAAAAGGGGAAAAAAGAGAGAGATGGCAGAACAAAGATTGTGATAGCACTTCCCCATCTCCTGCCAGTGAACAGCTGGAGGTGGCATAACTGGTTGTCAGCCTGGCTATCCACAGCACAGGCAGCATATGGCCATATTTAAAGAAGCCTCTAGATATGTGTCAGCAGGAAGTCCTCGTGTAATCTCTGACACTAGGTACTGTAGAAGGAATACAACTTCCAGTTTGAAGTGTTTTTAAGCAGATGCTTGTTTGAACTCTTTGTGATAAATTCTGCTCAGTTACCCAGTGTAAATTCTGAGTAACATCACTGACTTTAGTAGAGTAAACCAGGATTTACACTGATGTAAATGAAAGCAGAATTTAACCCTTTTAGTCTAACAAGTTACTATGGCACTATAAAATGTGTGTTCCTCAAAGAAACAACTGTTACAGTGTAAGAGAAAAGATACATCTGTGCCTGTCTTTTGTTCTGAAACAAACAAACAAAAAGTGTGTGTGTGTGGGGGGGGGGGGTGGCGGGGGGTAGGTGTTCCTGGAGCAAAGCTTGAAGATTTGCCACATTTCAAAGATAACTTTGTCCCTCTTAAGTTTTTCAGCGTTCTACCTGCTTCTCTCTTCCCTGGCAGTCATTTTTTAAAGTTTACACACTGCATCTTTCTCTGGTATCTAGCTCATACCCAAATAATAAGTCTCCCTTAGGGAATAAACTCTTAAGATATGATTTAGATTCTAAGTCCACCACCCAGCAAAATAGCCAGAGGCCACTTTTGCCACACAACATTATATGGTATGACCTGGCTGCTAAAAATATTGCATCATAAACTATATCTGCTACAAAATAGGTAGCCAGTTGAAGAAAGGACGTACATATTTCTAACACTCTAGAGTTACATCACAGTTGTATGAGTGTCGTATACTGTCTAATTATATAGATATTGGGTATATTTATACTATTTAAAATACTCTTTACATAGGCATTTATCATCACCCACAATAATATTAATAATATTAACTGAATCAGAATATAATTTTATAAAATCAATTTCCATTTTTTAAGAGTCAAATCATGTTCAAAGGGAATTTTGTCTAAGTAAGGACAGAGCAGGGACTACAGGATTTGTCTGACAGAAAAAATTTACTTGAGATTTTTAATCAACTATCTTTACAAATATAAAATAAATTAAGAACCTTGATTCACCCTGCATTGCCTATATAGTGTAGGAGGACTCTGATCAATGAGTTTTGTACCATACGATTTCTAGTACCTGGGCTGAGCAGGACATGCTGAAAATTACAGCAACTACTCAAAATTGCAGAAGGGATTTTTCTCAAACTAATATTATTTAAATCAACTTTGAGCAGAGACAAAGAATATTGAATACATGTGCATTATCTATGTGCAAACACACAGTAATAAAATCCATGTGATCATTTGCAAAGCCATGTGATGAATTTATCATGTACTTTTTTACAACTGTACCTGCTCTCTAATCACACGATGTGACCCACACACCCACACATAGTAGCATTACTTTTTTATTTAAATTACATGATTTTGAAATGGAAAAGGGCATATGTTTAGGCCTAAACAGCAGCCTAAGTTTTACGCTACATGCGATACCAATCAAAATGTCTAATAAGAATTAAAGAAATTGATAATTTGGTCAAAGGTTTTAGAGTGTGAGAAATTTGTATAAGTAATTATCTCTGAAATTAAATCATTTCAACAAGAATCAGAATTCTGAAATAACACTGCTACTTAAAACTGGAAATACAGATCAACGTTAAGTACCAATGTATGTAACAATATTCTTGAAATACACCATCCTCAAGGAATTCATCACAATTGATGCTTCATCAACAAAGTGCAATTATAAATTCTACATCAAACAGGGCAGCAGCTATTTTGCCCATCACAGAACAATAAAGAGGTCATGTTTCTTTATTAACTTGTTTTATAATCGTCAGAATATATGCCAGTAAGTATGTCAAGAAAGAAGACGTTAGCCTTTCTAGTACTTTATTTGGCACTTTTTATTATGGGGCGTTATTATCCTAATAAAGAACATACCATATATACTGATATACATTATTTAAGATTTATTAATGACTATATACCCAGAGATTGGGGGGGAAGGAAAAAAATATAAAAAGGAAATGGAAAAAGTCAGTGTGGGACAGATTTTTATCTAATTATATTGCTATTAGATTCTTGGAATTTCTGTAAGCACTCAAATGAACAATATGAAGGATGGAGATTATGTCAAACATCTGCAAAAGAACTTAAGGTGTTACTAATTTATGATGTAATATATTATAGATGACAACATTCCAAACAGTTTTTGTCAGGTAGATAAATTCCTTGCTTTATTTTCCCCCTTTTTTTTTTAAACTGACTCAGCATACCTGTCATTATTTAGATAATTAATATAATTTATTTAGTAGGGTTTTTTCTTCTCCTTGAAATATGCCAAAACATACCATTGTTGGGTTTAATAATATATCCACAGTAATTTTTTTTTGCATTAATATAATAGAAACTGCAATAATATTTGTTTGCACTAGTTATACCATTTCAACATAACAGTTTCATTGCCACGATCAACATCCTTTATAAGGACATTGCTTACACCAAGCAGAGAAATCAACGAGTGTATTAAATTAAAAAGGGGAAGTTATTTACCGTGTAATTCTGCTTTTATGAAGATATCATCTGAGTATGATTCTCACTACTAGGTCTCATCTTTCTAACACAAGAGAGGCAAAACTTCCAATGGAGTTTTGGCTCTTACAGGAAGTGGGAGTGGCCAGGACCACAAGATAACTCCAGTTCTACTGGTAGACCCATGACTCCCTGGATGTCCAGCTACTATGCTTATGAATCACAGAGAAGAAATGTCAAGGCCTTTCAGGGCAAAAATGGCCAAGGTCTCATGAAGAAACGAAGGCCTTGAAAAGAACAGAAAAGCACCAAAGGCTCAAACCAAAACAAAGTGCTAAAACCTAACTTTGAAGACAGTCAACAGTCATGGACTAATTAGTCCCAGGGTGTCAGAGAACATTAATTTAAAAGTAAATACACAGATGTGACTGGAAGGCAAGGATAGTATACAAAGGACACACGGAGAAGTACAAAGCTGGAATGGGACATAAATTGGAGACAGAAGAGAAGCAGATCATGTGGGGGAGGGGAGGGCAGTTCCTTCAATGTTTAGTCAAGAAGGAACCAACTGTTATTGGTTGGAAGGCCCAGGGAGTGGTGTAACCACCATTACAGAGGGCCCGATTTATACACATATTTCTCAACCTGTCAAGTCCCAAATATGGGACACAATGTAGGACATAGACCTTAGATGAGGAACACAATAAATAAATATATATCTATGCAAGCAAAAAACTTAAATTAGTGTGGGATTCATTCCTTTAGCGTAATTAACTGTATCTGTAATCTCAGTTTCATGAGGCTTTATTTCTGATGTGAAAAATTCTCAAAAATAGAAGTGAGTGAACACCAAATTTGTATAGAATGTAGAAAACTCTGGGATTAGAATGTATGACAGCACTCTAAGGGTACGTCCACACTGCAGGTGGGAGCGTACTTCCCAGCTCGGATAGACAGAAATATGCTAGCTTGGCTCGAGCTAATGCACTAAAAAGAGCAGTACAGCCAGAGGTAGCCCAGGCAGTGGCTCAGGCTAGCCATCTGAGTATGTTCCCCAGCAATCTGAGTGGGCTTGTACTCAGGTGGTTATCCTGCACTGCCACTGTCCTACCCCTGGCTACACTGCTATTTTTAGCATGCTACCTTGAGCAGAGCGAGTGTATGCATGTCTGTCTACCCACGCTGGGAAGCATGCTCCCAACTGCAGTGTAGCCATACCTTAAGTGAGGTACACTTCAGAAGCATGCTCCCACTCCAGGCTGCTTCCCTGAGGAGCCAAAAACATAGAACTTGTGGAGTTCTGTATGTCTCATGCTGAGGGTATAAATGCAGCATAGGAAGTCTCATTAGAAAAATAATATGTACCTTATTTCCTTTCCATACACTTTGTTCTCTTTTTTTTTTAGTGAATGTTTAATTTTGATTTCACAACCCCCCCCTCCCCCCCAAAATGGTAGAGAAATTGGAGAGGGACACAAATCAAAGACTTCATCGCAATAACAACAACAATAAAATATATTCTAGCCCACCTTCCATATGCCATCTCTATCTTCTGTGAAAAGGTTAAATAAAAGTAACACGTTTTAGAAAATCCACGATTTCTAGCAGTTTGGCATAAAAAAATTCCAAAGACAGAGAAATTACTAAATCAGCAATAAATTCACAGTGCATGAATATGAATCTGTTTCCTAAGGATGCATTTCTGAGTAATAAATAACAAAGCATCAAGGACATATCCTCAGACTAACAATTTATAGTTTCAGGGCTCCCCAGCAAAAAAGCACGATCTGGCAAATGTATCTTATTTAGTGGATGGACTTTGAGAAACTTTACTAAAACATTCAATAAAAGGTCTATAAAAACAGATTAGGAATCATAGTGAAAAGTGTCTTCAAAAACGCATACTTCATTAACCAAAATACTTGCCTAAGTTGTCAAGTATAAAAATAAAGAATCTAAGAATCTGTAACCCTCCTAAATGAAGACATGGACAAATGGACATCATTATAAATATTATTATGAAATATCCAGTCTTTCACACACCTTGAATTAGTAGCAATATTGTGCCATTTCAAATTATTCAGCATTTCCATTCCATAATTTACTTGTGCTTATGAATGATGCAGTCGATCACGATTGACTGGTTGATCCTGGAGCCTCCGTCAGTCGATCGCGATCTCCAGTCACTAAAAGTCTGGCGGCGCAGCAGGGCTAAGGCAGGCTGCCTGCCTGCCCCGGCCCCACACCACTCCCGAAAGCGGCTGGCATGTCTCTGCGGCCCCTGAGGGGGGACAGGTGGCTTCGCATGCTGCCGCTGCCCCCACACCCCAGCGCCGACTCCGCAGCTTCCATTGGCTGGGAACTGCAGCCAATGGGAGCTGTGGGGGCGGCGCTTGCAGCCCCGGGGGGGGGGGGTTTGAGGGGCAGCGGGTTATTTTGGATGATGATGCAACATCCGCTCTATCTTACTCACGCTGTCCATGGTCTCAAGGGGCTTATTCAGCAGCCAAGGAACAATTGGGTACAGTTGGACCCTGGTTATGACCCCCTTAGTCTTCAGAAGTCAATAAAAGATGTAAGTGCTCAGTGCCTCTGAAAATCATGGCCAAGCTGGGCATGCAAAAACTGATGCACCCAAAATCATTGGCCACCTCTGAAATTTGAGTTTTAAATGACTTGCCCATAATCACAAGAACCGAGATATTTTAGCACCTTGCTCAGACCACTAGACCTATGGTTCTCAACTCTTTCTATACTGTGACCCCAGGTTACAAAAGAAAAATGGTTTGCCTTCCCTCTTCCTATTCCCATACTTCAGGGCCCCTTTCCATTTAGCCACCTGGGGCTAACAGCCTGAGCTCCGCCACCCGGGGCTGAAGCTGTAGCCCCACCTGCTGTTGCTCTGCCTGCTGAGCAGTTGCCTGCTGCTTGGGGAGCAGTACTTAAAGGGCACCAAAGAAAGTTCACTTGGGGTGCTATTTTCCCTAAGGCCAGCCCTGTTTAACAATACCTGCTACACAGAAGTCTCTATCCCCAAGAACCATGCATTAGATGACAGTTATCCTCAAATGCAACAAATCAAAATAAGGAACACTGGGCTTGATTCTTCTCTCACTTACACTGGTGTAAACCAGGAGTAACTCAGTTGAAATCAATGGGGTTACTCCAGTCTGACAGGAGAATCAGGTAATGTTGCAGATGAGTTGCTTTTGCGACCAAAAAGATCAAGACACTTCTGGCCCTTGTTATATGGGACAGCCTTCATGTTGTGCTGCCTCCAAAGTTCATTGACTGAATCCACAACCAAAGAATTTCTGTCAGATGTCAGAATAAAAATTCTGTATCCCTGGCCAGGACACAATATTTTTTGTCACCACGTTTTCCCTGGATGGTGGAAGTCAGAAAAGGAGAGGGTCTCAATGAAAAAGGAGTAGTTGGTAGCCCAGAAGATCCCAGTGCCAGGAGGTGTGTGGTACCGGTAAGCAGTAGAGACTACAGTTATTTGGAGTATCTATCCTTCTGCGATAGGGGAGGAACACTGGAGGTCAGTATTGGTGCCGCGATCAGTACCTGGCTAGTTTCCATTGAGGGATGAGCATGCCCAGGCACACACTGAGCTGTAACAGTATGGGGCGCCAAAGTAGGTACTAAGGGTAAAAGAGAGTCTGATGGTGCTGATCTCCTGTTTGTGTGGATATGGCCACTGGAAGCAGAGGAGGTCTCTGGTACCAGGTCCTTCTTGGTAGAGGCATGATTCAGAAGCAACCTCAGGCATCTTCACAGTACCAGAAGCACTTGGAGCCTCAACAGCACTCCTTTTTGGGACTGAGGTCTCCAGTGACTGAGGCTTCTTTGAAGGAGATGTAGCACTCCTTCTCCTCTTGTTGGTATCCATTGAGTTAGAATGCAAGGTGGCAGGCACCTTGGCCCCAGAGGCTTTCAGTGACTGGGATCTCAAGGTGGCCAGGTTAGCAGCCATGTTCACCCTCGCAGCTCTTAGTGACCAAGATCCTAAGGTAGACTGTGTATCACAAATCTTATCCTTTGAAGCTCTCTATGACCTGGATCTGGAGGTAGACAGGCTATCAGCAGCCTTACCCCTTGAGCCTGGGAATCCTGGCACACCTCAGAAAATAAAGATTCAAAATGACCCTACAACTGGGAAAACAAGTAAAAGAGAACAGGCAAGAATCCCAAAAGGAACTAACTATATACTAACAAACTAACTAACTATCTAACAATAAGACACTTAGCAGAAGTGGGCACACTCAATGCCCATCTCAGGCCAAAGGTGGTCAAGAAGGAACTGAGAGCAGTTCATCTGCGCAGCTCTACATATCCTTGCTACAGAGTATGAGGATGTGTAGAGTATGTGCGTGGGCTGAACAAACCGCTACCAAAAATCTCCAATCAAAGGCCCAGGGGTGAATGAATTCCTGAAGTGGAGCACCCACAGAGATGCTACTCAAAGAAGTTGGATTTTCACTGCCCATTCTTTGTTCCATACCAGAGATGCTTTGAAAAACTGAGTTGCTTCCTTTCAGCAGTGGGAGAGAAAAACAGCACAACAGTTGGCTCCCTATTTGAAGGGGATTATTTTTTTAACAGAGCAAACATGATGCAGCAAGTGCTTATTTTTACCCTTACTGTGCTTTTCAAGTGATACAAGCAAGCTAAATGTTCACTAATCAATATACTAAACAATACCATATAATAATCAGGAGACCAAAGTCTGCAGCCTCTATTTCCCCCTGTCAGTCTATCATGAGAGACAGATTTCCCTTCTCCTATCTCTTTGTTGAGTAGGTGGTTCTATTACATATCATTTTCTAAAAATTATTTTCATTATATGAGAACCTGTTAAACTACAGTGGTGCTTTAAACCTAAGTGAAAACAGGTAGTGTTCTTGAAATAGCATTACTTTGTTCAACATGTCTTATCAGAATAGGCTAGAGCCCCTTAAGTAGATTTTTATGCTAAGACAGTACATAAATTAAAATGATAAATTGCTGGGAATCCTTTTCAGAGCAAGGTAAATTTTTATTTCTTTGCATGAACAAGTTTTACGGTCTTAGTTGTGGCTTGTACATAATACAGACTTACATTTTGTGACAAAATAGGCCTATTCAAGCAGGTGGATACTCAGCCAACTCTCAATCATTGTCACCATGAGGGAGTAGTGGATTGGTACATTCAAAGTACTACTGTCTGAAGAAATAAATCTCAGTATTATAAAAGTAATGTACAGAAAAATCACATAAGAAGGCTATATTTTTGTTAATTTAGCCTTCAAGACCAGTCTGATCTTCAGTATATTGGCCATTTTTCCTCTTTAATTTTTAAATTGCTAGCTGAATGCTGACATGAACGAGATGGCCCATCACACTGTGGAGTGGCTCATGACCAAGAATGCGAACCTCAGGACAGACTGTCAAAAGCAGGGCAGAGACCCCAAACTGGTGGTATGCTCTATAATTAGATTTCATCAACCCAGTAACAAATGTGAACTCCTGGATCACTGTAACACTTACCATGGAGTCACAGATAGACTGGAGTGCCCAAGAGGTCTATCTTGCCACCCAGGCAAGCTAGACTTAGTGATAAATGGTCACTTACACCAAAAATCACAAAATATTTAGGTTGCTCCCAGTCCCAAGAGACAAGTCACTTACCCCAGATCAATTTGTACCTTAGATCTCATACCAAAGACAATGCTGGTAGTCAATCCTATAGTAAACAAATTAAAGCTTTATTAACTAGGAAAAAGAAATGAGAGAATTATTTACAGGGTAAAGCAGGAAACATATATACACAAATGAGTTGTATCTATGATTCCAAAAGGTGATAGAGATGTAGTAATCTGTCAGCACTGAATGTCTTTTTAGGGCTAACCCAGTTTGATTCTGAAGATCTCTGCTTTGTTATTTCTTAGATCCAGCCCTTGTAAAGGTCCTAACAGCAAAGAGATGAAAAATCTTCACGTTAGCTACCTTTATTTCTCTCTTCCAGAATTCAAATCGATGGACGTGCTTTCTTGCATGGAGCCATTTCATGGGTGTAAAAGGGCCATTAAACCAGCCTTTGTGTTGTGATGTTCCACAATGGCCCATTTAGCCTTGATAGCTCTTTTGGATGGGTGGGTGAACTACTTTTCCTGCCTAGGTTCACAAGTTCAGAGCAGGCATTTTTACAATTATAAAGCAAAACTTCCATGCTACCTGATAGCACAGGATACAGACATTACAAGTAAGAATAATCCACTCAACAATTTACAAGCATTTTATAGAGTTTAAACACTAAACACATTCTTATAAGTTCAATAAACATCTTTAACAATATTAACATACAGGTGAGCTGCTCTGGTTTCCAGTGATGACTTTGTCAGTGCTCAGCTGATGCCTACACTCTTGGCAAGAGCTGGCACCTGGTTTACCAGCATCACAGCCCCCTCTTGTAAAAGACGGAGACTTAAACCTAGTGCCAAAAAGACAATTTCGAGCTGCTTCCCTCTACCATACAAAGGCCAAAAAACAGTTCAACATCTTCCTAAATGGACACAGCCAGGGCCGCGACCCAAAACCTGTGTAGCTAAGTGTTACACTAGACCATAACTTGATTTTCAAGGAGCACCTTACCAAGACCTTGTTGAAAATAAAGACGAAACAACCTGATCAGCAAATCAGCTGGTTCTACCTCGGGAACCACAATGCAGACACTGAACATACTTGGCTTGCCTTGAGCAATTCTGTAGGACAGTATTGCTCCCCGGTGTGATTCAGCTCTTTTCACACAAAACTTGTAGACACTCAGTTAAATAAAACTATGCATATAACAGATACCAGGAGACCAAACAACCTGACCTGGCTGCCAGTTCTGTCCAACATCACCCCTCCTGACATCAGGTGACAAGTTGCCTTGCAGAATCTGCTTCTCAAGGTGCAAGATATATCATTGCTAACTCTGTTAAAAGATGTTTTAAAGTCACCGAACCACCATCTTAGCTCAAGGCATCCCATTTGGACAATTTCCCTAAGGAACCTCAATATCACCTCCAGATGGCGTACTGGTGGCAAGAACAAGCTTTGAACATAGCCAATGCTTATCTCATGACAGATCCAACTATCCAGTCCCTGGTTTTCACCTTCCATGCTATATCTGGGAAAAAGCCCCATTGCTTCAGATGTGGAATGATCAGATAGGCTGCTAATGACTGTAAGCGGGGCCTTTGTGACTTCACCCCTTGCAGCTGTGGCCAGCTACAAGATGTATGCCACATACTTGCAGGCTGCATTCACCAGCAAAGGATGCCTGGTTCCCTCATGGACTTACATAATACCCGTCTATAGCTATTGAATAATTAAGATGCATAGACCAACACATTTTACTTGACTGTTTATGTAGATGCAATCACAATTTTATACACACGTGTGAGCACACACACACACTTTTTAAATTTAAGAAAAGTTTTTCTATTCCTTTCCTGGTTCTGGAAGGAAGTATCCCACTATTTATAGACCCACAGTACAAAATTGTTATAAGCAACCTTTTTTTCCATGTTCTTTGAATAAGGCATATAAATCCTACCACAGAGAAACCCAACCTCAATAAGTTGCTACACCAAAACATCTTCAGGAATAAGACTGATCTTGGGTTGGTGATTCCTAAACCTGACTCATCAAAAGTATAAGCTTAACCTTTGGGCTGACAAATAAACTATGTTCTTAGAAGGGATTACAGACCTCTTCTTTGGAGGCCCTAAGCAAATCATTCCACTAGATATCCCAGTATCTCACTAAATTTATATGTCTTGGATAAAGAGAACTGTCACACAAGAAAGCCACCTGCATAGGCTGGAGTTCTTGTTTATAGAGCTGGCCATTAAGAAATAACATGTACCATATTTGGACAGTAGTTAGGATTGCCAATTTTGGTTGGACATATTCCTGGAGGTTTCATCACATAACATAACAGTTAACTAAAGATTAATCTTTAATTCCTGGAGACTCCAGGACAATCCTGGAGGGCGGGCAACCCTAATAGTAGTCCAAATACACGGTACCAATGCCATGTTCAGTTCAGGTCTTCTGCCAGCTGTCCACGGAATTTATTCTCTGAAGACCGCTGTCTTAAAATGTAGTTATACTCTCAGGAGCACCACCAGCTTTTTTGCCGCTCTAGGCGACGGAAGGTCCGACCCCCGAAATATCGCCGCCCCCCAAATGTTACTGCCCTAGGCGACCGCCTAGGTCGCCTAATGGGTTGTGCCGGCCCTGTATATTCTTCAACTGCTAATATTTTCACACATATACTTCCAATTACGAACATATCTAATGAAATGCAACATCTTTCTGCTTCCTGAGTCCTCTGCAATTTTTATCCATACTTTTTGAAATATGTTTTCTAATGACAAGCAAGAAACCACCAAAGCAAGTATGTACATGAAAAAATAAGCTTCAGGACATCCACTGAGGCCTCAGAATCATGCCTGAGGGCATAATCAATCCTTATGTTAACAGCATTGTTGGGGGCAGCAATTGTCTCTATCAGAATGATCAAGCTTTTAGATAGTAACATAGGGACAGCATCCACTAACAATTTTTCCTTAGGCAATCTGCATAAATGTACAGCCAACTTGTTCAGGCCTCACTCGTTTTCTAAAGACTAATATCATGGGGTACATTGAACTGGCACAATGGAAGCAGGTAGAAGGGGAAAATGCAGGTATCTCTCTTTAAAAAGAGAGCCAAATAGGAAGCACATAGATTAATGCCTTTTACCTTCCAAGTGAAAGCTAGTAATAATCACTAAGAAAACATTAAACAAACATGTTCAATGGGCTTTCCGGGGACTTAAATGAACAGCAACCCATGAGATATAGCTTAGGGCAGAACATATATTTGCATTGCAAAGAAGTAGCACTCAGAGAGAGAGAGTGCTACTTTATATACACAGACACACACACACACACAATTGATTCACACCAAACAATCTTAATTTAGTTGAATAAATTACAGTTTCATTAAAGTAGTCTCTGGTGGTGTCAGCAACTCTATTACATAAATCTATATTTTATGGGGTGTAGTTCAACTGTAAACATTTCCTAAAGCCAGAGATTTAACATACACAAAGTCAGCAAAGAAATAATTTATCTATAGTAAATGTGGTGGGGGAAAGTAGAAGTTTGTGTGTTTAAACACTTTTTCTGAACATATATTAAAAATAGTATGTGTAGTATTCAAAGTGAAATAATACAGGCCTTTAATGTATTAATGGCATTCAGTTATTCTGAAGAAAAATTATGAAAAATACTACTTAACATTTTAAATAAAAATGTACATGGACTTTTAGCAGGACACCTAGATTAATAGTATCACCAGCAGTCTCTTGGGTCATAATCTATAAACAAAGAAAAAATGACAGAGCACCACACAGCTTTTAAGATCCATTAGAAGACAAATTGCCTTTTTAATTAATACAGCACACAAACAGATCATGAAAATACTATGCATACCATTACAAGAGAGATTATGTAAATAACATGCATCTGCAAAATTGGTAAATGTGCCAAGATTTCTATTTATTCAGAACAGAAGTCTAATCTAAGGTCTATCCAGTAAATCATGTAAGCTTTTGAAATAATCATTCATATCACAATATACATTTATCCAATATCCAAACTCTTATGTTTTATCATATAAACAATGCATAACCTTTAAAAGAATAATATGCATGACTGAACATCTGACCAGAAAAATAATACATATTTTAAAAAGACTAGTGTACATGTAGGATGTTGTTGATCTTGTTTCTGTCGGGTTGCTCTCTCAGGTACAGAGTGCATACTTTGTAAGTTTAGACTGCCTGTGTATATATATTATAGCAGGGTGGTAGCTCCACTACAGTTAAGGCTGAGATGAGATCATAGCTTAACGATTGATTTCTCTAAGTGCTCTAAAATCTACATGTGTGCTCAGACTAGTTTGAAAATTGCTGTGCCTGATTAGAATCCAAGGTAGCCTTAGTGGTAAAAATTTGTAGTCATTTAATAGATAGGTTCTGAGATATAGCACCTCCCCTCAAAAGTAACATTTTATGGTTCTGGTAAAGGAGGACGAGGATGGTGTAGAGACCCTGCGAGATGGCCAACACGAGGTCATTAGAGACTTTAGTATTAGCAGAATCAATGGATGGAAGATGGCAACATTCAAACTGAAGAGGGTTTAGTTGGAAGACCGGAACTCAAGACTGCAGTTGCAGACGCACATTCAGGGAGTCTAGAGGTGAAGCAGTAAAGATGTGGGGTACCAATTCATGAGGGTGAGAGAGAGGAATATGTAGAGCCATAGAAAAGGGAGAACAAAAAGGGGTGTGAGATGGAAGGGGAGAGAAGAAAATACTATATAGAGAAATGGTGTTGAAAGAATGACAAGTGAACAGAGACTGGCCATACTGACTAGTAATCAATTATCCTAAGAAACAGTTACAGAGGAACTGCTGAATAGTGTGAAGAACAGTAAGCCTTAAAGCAATTATATAATGAATCAACTACTGTATGCAGTAAATATGTAGAGAAACAATGCAATATGAACCCATAACACAGATAATCAGCAATAAAGTGAATCAGTTATGTCAATAAGCAGACACAAAATTAATCAATTAAGGAATGAATCAGTTTTGGGACAAATAAAAATGGTGATAATTAATTACAGGACATGTCAAATATGAAAAGAGTTGATAATGGAGTGACCAAAATGGGATGCTGAGTAAGGTTAGCTCATCCTTGGCCTTGATACTCTACCACTCCTGAAATAGATGCCCAAAGGCAGAGGTCATGAGAATGGGCCCAACACTCTATCCTCAGTCCCTTCCCTTCATTGTTTTTCAGATAGACTGATTTCTTGGAGCTAAATTGTACCCTCAGGTACACATGCACTTGCATTAAGCCAATGGCAGTGGCATACTCATATCTGACGACACAATTAGGTGTCTAGCTATACTGAATATTTGTGTGAGTAAGCCCTTAATGAGCAAAACATTTCACATAATAATGTGTGAATCGTAGGCTACAAGGTGACAAAAGTCTTCCATCTTTTAAAGCCAATTTTTAGTTAAAAAAATACAGGTTTTGAACAATCAATATTGCTTCAGTGTGTCCTTCAGTGTAACAATTAAACAATAAGGTACATGGCAGGCATTGGTTTGCGATTACACACATGCTTGGGCAGGGAGTGGGGCAGTAGAGGAAACAATGTATTATTGGCGTTATAACAGATTGAGTTAGTATCCTGAAAAATTTAACAATAATGAATTTTAAATTTATTCAACATAAGAAAATATTATAAAAGGAACATGTAAAATGGCGTTATTTTACTTTGAATTTATTAGTAGCTTTCTCTTTCTTAGCTTCTCTTGCACCAAATGTAGGAGAGACTAAAGGGTTTGCCACAGTGCTTCATTCTCAATCTTACACATACAAACACACACACGCATGTCAGAGTGTTTAAACACTACTTGCTTTTATTTATACTTTTAAAAATGCAAATTAAAAGTGGGGCAGTGCAGTGTCAAATGGCATGCCTGCCCTGTAGTATCCCCAGCTGGCCAAGCATGGCTCTGCTCAGTTTCCCCGTCTCTCTGGACCCCTTAAAAACTCAACGAAGTCTGAATGGTATAAGACAAAATGTCCCCTACATTATAAGCCCGGATAAACTTGAAATTGTTGAGTCTGAGTGGAAGAGACTAAGTCTCCCTGATTTGCACTCTCTTCTCTGAGGTTCAGGGGTTGCACAGCCCTTTTTCTTGGTGCCTGTGTTTCTTAGTCCTAGCCTGTAGTCTCTACCCTTGGGTTAGGGAGTTGCATGGCCCTCCTTCCTGGGGGGTCCAAGTTTCTGGGCTCTCAGCAGCTTTCCCAACTGCTGCCTTCAGGAATGCTTTCAACAGCTCTCTACATAGTTCTTTTCCTTACCTTCTTGATCCACACATAACCATTCTTCCTCGGCTGCTGTCGTCCCCGTTCTGAAGGGAGACAGAATATATACAGCTTTTTTCCCTGGAAGTTGTCCTGATTGGCTTGGAGAGAGGAGAACTTTGCCCCATCCACTCTACATGGCTCTGGGTCCCAGACCCTTAAAAAAAAGAAACTTGCATTTTTCCCAAGCCTATTCTCCTGGGACCATCTTCCTCTTTTCCAGTGCCTACCTCTGCCCTTCCCCTAGGTCTTCATCTGCTCTAAAAGTCTCAGGAAATGTAAAGGGCCGCATGAAAGAAGAGGTGTTGACTGAGGACTAGTCATTACTACCCTTAAAAAGACAATCAGACAGTCACCCTGTGGCTGGGAAGTAGTACGTGAAGGATGGTCTTTTGATTAAAGATTGATGCTGGGAGTCAGGGGGTTGGGTTTTTTTTGCATTCTGTTCCCCAGTTTTCTATGTACTTTATGATTTTGTGCAAGTTACTTACGCTCTCAGGTTCTCCACCCATACAAAAGGATAATTATTGATGACACAGAACCAAAATGATCAATGAAACTATAAAATTTTGTTTCTTACTATATCGCCTAACACATCAAATCAAGTACACAGGAGAACTGGGAAAAGAACAGATTTCTTGATTCACTGGCAATTCTGGAAAAAAAATCATTTTGGGTCAAATACAAAATTGAAAATTAAAAAAAATGTTTTGGGTCAAAGGAAACATTTAATTTGATAAAACTGAAACAATTCATTTCAATTTTGGTCGTTCTAAAATGTTTTTGATTTTTTAAACATAAAATTGAAGGAAATTTGGAAACAAAACATCATTCTGAAAAAAAACCTGAAATGTTTTGATTTTTTTTTGTTTCAGAATGATGTTTTGATTTTGATTTTTTTGAATTTTTAAAAGTTTTGTTTTTCAACTGAAACAATTCGCAAATGTAACATGAGCTGATGAAATATTTCTGTACTGTCAAATCTGCATTTTTCGCTGAAAAATGTTTGGTTGAAAAATTATACCCAGCTCTTAACTTATACTTAGGAAACATTTTTTATTTAATTTTATATGAAAAAGCCAAACCCTAATCCCTGAAGGCCCCTGTTCAGTCCCCAGCAAAAGTCAGAAGAGCCTGACAGGTGCTCTAACTTGTGCCAGCTGGGGTGAGTTTCCAAGAGGCCTTTTCCTCACTGTGAATTGCTGCAGCACAGAAATGTTCCAACTACAACCTCTCCCCTCAACCACTGGCTGTATGCCTACTGGGAATTCCCCTGCCCCGGGGAATATTAAGCTGCCCAATTAGGATAACTTTATAGCCTCTCAGTCAGGGCCGGTGCTCCCACTAGGCAACCCTAGGCGGTCGCCTAGGGCGGCAGGATTTGGGGGGCGGCATTTTGCCATCCCCAGTGGCAATTCGGCGGCGGGGGTCCTTCTGCTCTGCGTCTTCGGGGCGCTTCGGCGGCGGGTCCTTCACTCGCTCCGGGACCCGCCGCCGAAGCACCCCGAAGACGCAGAGCGGAAGGACCCCCGCCGCCGAATGCTCTGAGGAGGAGCGCTGCCGCCTAGGGCGGCAAAAACCCTGGCGCCGCTCCTGCCCTCAGTACTGCCAGAATGAGTCAAAGAGACTTCATCAGAGGTTAGGATCTAGCTATTGTCTTCTTCCCCCATCTCCACTTAAAGTAATTGGAAAAGAGAAATAGGAAAGTCCTTAAATACAGAGAGAAGAAACAGTCATACAGATACATGTTTACACCCAGTCCTGCAAAGGCTTATGTATGCAAGTAACCTCACAAAGAAGTAGTTTCTCCGACCTCAATAGACTTCTCACATGCTTAACAGTCATAAGTCATAAATCACAGTCATAAGTCTTTGCAGTATTGGTGACTTGGGGAATATTTCATTCACCTACATATAATTACCAAGCAAACAAAAATATTGAAGCCAAATAAATACACATTCATGGAGTTTTTAAAATGCAGATCTGCTCTTGTAAATATGAATTGGAGTGTTTTTAAAAATATGCACTGTTGACTACACAGACCATCACAACAAAAACAACTTTGCTTTTTTATATAGTGCCTATCATAACAAATATGTCCCTGAACACTTCAGAGTACTTACATTAAACACCACATGACAAATTGGAATTAAACAAGATTAAAAACCCAAGTGCTGCCTTAATTTTGTAATTTAGCCATAATAGCTTCTTCACAGTCATTACAGTTTATCATGTAAATCCATATTTAATATTGGTCAATTTGTTGTATGGATATGGACATTGAAAACATTATGAAAAAATTACTTTGAAAATTGCTGTACATGCAAGGTGGACAATAAAATAAATAGTTTTCTCCTTGTTACACTTAAAGTAAAAATAAAGGACTGGGTGACTCAGGAGATGTTTCATTCTGTCACTAGTTTAAATTCAGTTCCCATCAGAGTATGGAGGAACACAGCTTTTATTCAGAGGTTTGGTAATGAAATATTGCTGGTGTGCCCTAATTGAGAAAGATTTGATCCTCTCTTTGATCTGGGACCACATGTGTGGGTCAGTCCCTTTGGGCTGAACCAGTCTGCTACTGTATTCTCTTTCCCCATCAAGTAAGTGGCAGTCAGGAATTTCTTGAGGAACACTGCCAAGCTTCACATCTTTTCACATCTCTTCCTGTTTGTTGGAGTAAAACACTTTGACATTTGAGTCAGAATCAAATTTTAGCAAATCAGATCTCCAAATGCCAAAGTGTATGCAAGGCTATCTTCATCTGTAAAATTGTTCTGGGATGAGGAATCCAAATGGGATGAAAGACCAAATATATTGGGTGTAGATCTCAGCTATATGAACTCCCCAATCCAGAGAAGATGTATCTGCCACAACTATGATATGGACTAGTGGAATTTCAAAATACTTTCCACACTGAAGAATAAGCCTTGGGGACTTACCAGATCATTAAGTCTCAGAGGAAGTATGTCACCTCATCAAGGTGCAAGAATTTCCATGTGTTGTGTGAGACAATTCTGTCTTCTAAAATAAGTCATGTGAATGCATCAGAAGGATATCACAGATATTGTTAAGGCCACCAAGCTCAACATGTATAGCATATCTAAGTCAGCACCTGCTAACTCTACTGATTCCTCCCTATTCCATCAATTATATCTTGTAATCTTAAATGGGGAAAGCTTTCATTAGCATCATATATATCATATATTCCCAACAGGCAGCTTTTGGGTACAAGCTGGAACTTTTCAGGGATACATAAGTGAAATTATGCCACGACTGAAATCAATGGTAAAACTCTCATTGTTTTCAATAGGGCCAAGATTTCACCCATAGATTTTAAGACCAAAAGGAATAATTATTTGTTTATTATTACGGTGTCTGACCTTCTGCATAACACAGGCCATAGAATTTCACAAAGTGATTCATGCCTCCTGTCCATATATTTTGACTGAGCTATAGCGTATTTTTTAGAAAGACATCGAATCCTGATTTAAAGATTTCAAGTAATGGAGAACCCACAACATCCCTAAATACATTGTTCCTAAGGTTAATTACCCTCACTGTTAAAAATGTGCACCGTATTTATAGTCTTAATTTGTCTAGCTTCCGTTTCCATCCATTGGCTCTTGTTATGTCTGTTAGATTAAAGTGCTCTCTATTATCTGAAATCTTTTCCCTGTGTATATACTTATAAACAAGTTACCACTCAACTTTGACAAAACTTTTGCTTTTGACAAGTGAAATAGATTGAGCATCTTTAATCTACAGCTGTAGGGCAGGTGAGGAAGGGGTCGTGGAAGCTCACTGTGAATGGGTGTGTGTGCCCAAGAATAGGAGAGGGATTCACAAAGTCAAAGATTCCTAGGCCAGAAGGGACCACTGTGATCATCTAGTCCAACCTCCTGTATAACATGGGCAATAGAATTTCCCCAAAATAATTTCTATTTTAAAAAAAAAAACATCCAATCTTGATTTAAAAATTGTTAGTGATAGAGAATCCACCACGATCCTTGGTAAATTGTTCCAGTGGTTAATTACTCTCACTGTTAAAAATGTACACTTTATTTCCAGTCTGAATTTGTCCAGCTTCAACTTCCAGCCATTGGATTGTGTTATACCTTTCTCTGCTTGAGTGAAGAGTCCATTATTAAATATTTGTTCCCCAGATACTTATATACTGTAATCAAGTCACCCCTTCACTTTCTCTTTGTTAAGCTAAATAGATTGAGCTCTTTAAGTCTATCACTATAAGGGTATGTCTACACTACAGGATTAATTCGAATTTATATAATTCGAATTTAGGAAACCGATTTTATAAATTCGAATGTATTCGGCCACACTAGGCACCATTAATTCGGTGGTTTGCGTCCAAGCTACCATAGTAGCATCGATTTCCAGAGCGTTGCATTGTGGGTAGCTTTTACATAGCTATCCCATAGTTCCCGCAGTCTCCACCCCCCTTGGAATTCTGGGTTGAGACCCCAGTGCATGATGGGGCAAAAAACATTGTCGCAGGTAGTTCTGGGTACAGCCTCCCCCTCCCTCCCTGAAAGCAACGGCAGACAACCATTTCGCGCCTTTTTTCCTGAGTGAACTCTGCAGACTCCATTCTGCATCAAGCATGGATCCCGTTGTGCTCCAGAACGCAGTCTTGAACATTATAAACACCTCGCGCTTTCTCGTGGAGTTTATGCTTACACAGGACCAGAAAAAAGAGGCGAGGAGGAGGAGGCGGCGATTGCAGCGCAGCGACCAGCGTGATGAGGACATGGACACGGACACAGAATTCTCTGAGACCGCGGGCCCCGGTGCTTTGGAGATTATGATGTTAATGGGCCAGGTTATAGGCTTGGAACGCCGATTCTGGGCCCGGGAAACAAGCACAGACTGGTGGGACCGCATAGTGTTGCAGGTGTGGGACGATTCCCAATGGCTGAGAAACTTTCGCATGCGTAAGGGCACTTTCATGGAACTTTGTGACTTGCTTTCCCCTGCCCTGAAGCGCCAGAATACCAAGATGAGAGCAGCCCTCACAGTTGAGAAGCGAGTGGCGATAGCCCTGTGGAAGCTTGCAACGCCAGACAGCTACCGGTCAGTCGGGAATCAATTTGGAGTGGGCAAATCTACTGTGGGGGCTGCTGTGATGCAAGTAGCCAAAGCAATCACGGAGGTGCTGCTACGAAAGGTAGTGACTCTGGGAAATGTGCAGGTCATAGTGGATGGCTTTGCTGCAATGGGATTCCCTAACTGTGGTGGGGCAATAGATGGAACCCATATTCCTATCTTGGCACCGGAGCACCAGGGTACCCAGTACATAAACCGCAAGGGGTACTTCTCAATGGTGCTGCAAGCACTTGTGGATCACAAGGGACGTTTCACCAACATCCATGTGGGCTGGCCGGGAAGGGTTCATGACGCTCGCGTCTTCAGGAACACCAATCTGTTTAAACGGCTGCAGCAAGGGACTTACTTTCCGGACCAGAAAATAACCGTGGGGGATGTTGAAATGCCAATTGTTATTCTTGGGGACCCAGCCTACCCCTTAATGCCATGGCTCATGAAGCCATACACAGGCAGCCTGGACAGGAGTCAGGAGTTGTTCAACTACAGGCTGAGCAAGTGCAGAATGGTGGTAGAATGTGCATTTGGCCGTTTAAAAGGTCGCTGGCGATCCTTATTGACTCGCTCAGACCTCAGCCAAACCAATATCCCCATTGTTATTACTGCTTGCTGTGTGCTTCACAATCTCTGTGAGAGCAAGGGGGAGACCTTTATGGCAGGGTGGGAGGCTGAGGCAAATCGCCTGGCTGCTGATTACTCGCAGCCAGACACCAGGGCGATTAGAAGAGCACACGATGAAGCGCTGCGCATTAGGGAAGCTTTGAAAACCAGTTTCATGACTGGCCAGGCTACAGTGTGAAATTTATGTTTGTTTATCCTTCCTGAAAACCCGCTCCCTTTATTGACTCATTCTCTGTAAGGAACCCACCCTCCCCCTTCCCCCAGCTTGCTTTCAAAGGAAATAAAGTCACCATTGTTTAAAAATCATTTATTCTTTATTAATTGATTATAAAAAGAGGGAGAGAACCTGAGTGGGGTTTGGGAGGAGGATCAGCGGGAAGGAAAAGCCCAGTAAAAAAAGGTTAAGAAAATGGCAGCCTTTTGCTTGGGCTGTCCACTGGGATGGAATGGGAGGGTGTACGGAGCCTCCCCCCCGTGTTCTTACACATCTGGGTGTGGAGGCTATGGAACATGGTGAGGAGGTAGGGGGGTTATACAGGGGCTGTAGCGGCACAGAACCTGAGTGGGGTTTGGGAGGAGGATCTGCGGGAAGGAAAAGCCCAGTAAAAAAAGGTTAAAAAAATGGCAGCCTTTTGCTTGGGCTGTCCACTGGGGTGGAATGGGAGGGTGTACGGAGTCTCCCCCCCCGTGTTCTTACACGTCTGGGTGTGGAGGCTATGGGACATGGTGAGGAGGTAGGGGGGTTATACAGGGGCTGTAGCGGCACTCTGTTCTCCAGCAGCCGTTCCTGAAGCTCCACCAGACGCCGGAGCATGTCTGTTTGCTCACGCAGCAGCCCCAGCGTTGCTTCCCGACTCCTCTGATCTTCCTGCCGCCACCTCTCATCTCGAGCGTCTCTCCTCTCCTCACGTTGGTCCCTTCTGTCCTCACGTTGGTCCCTCATGTCCTCACGTTGGTCCCTCCTGTCCTCACGGTCACTGGCTTCTTTCCTATACTTGCAAACCGTCTCCTTCCACTCATTCAGATGAGCTCTTTCATTCCTGGTGGATTGCATGATTTCGGAAAACATCTCTTCTCTCGTCTTTTTTTTACGACGCCTTATCTGGGATAGCCTTCGGGAAGGAGGAGGGAGGCTTGAAACATTTGCACCTGCTGGAGGGAGTGAAAAAAGGAGAGAATTTTTTTAAAAGATACATTTTTCAGAACAATGCTTATACTCTTTCACGGTGTATACTATTCACATTACATAGCACATGTGATTTCTGTGCAAGGTCGCATTTTGCCTCTTAATATTGAGTGCCTGTGGCTTTGCTGCTAGAGATCACAGACGCAGGTCGGGGCAACAGAATTCACCTTGCATGCTGCCATGGTAAGCCACTGTCTTTAGGCTTCTGCGCCCTGCTTTCCCACATACCAAGCAAAGCCCGTTGTGCTGCAGTTTTCCTGTTAGCTTGTTTTCTGCTGCTGAAGGTTAACACCCCCCCCCCATCCAATTCTCTGGGATGAGTGCTTTCTCCCTCCCCCCACCGCGTGGCTGGTATCAGGGAAGATCCCTGCAGGAACCAAACTAACAACACCCCCCCCAAACCCGCCATGAATTCTCTGGGATGAGTGCTTTCTCCCTCCCCCCACCGCCTGGCTGGTATCAGGGAAGATCCCTGCAGGAACCAAACTAACAACCCCCCCCCCCCACCCGCCATGAATTCTCTGGGATGAGTGCTTTCTCCCTCCCCCCACCGCGTGGCTGGTATCAGGGAAGATCCCTGCAGGAACCAAACTAACACCCCCCCCCCCCCACCCGCCATGAATTCTCTGGGATGAGTGCTTTCTCCCTCCCCCCACCGCGTGGCTGGTATCAGGGAAGATCCCTGCAGGAACCAAACTAACACCCCCCCCCCCCCCCGCCATGAATTCTCTGGGATGAGTGCTTTCTCCCTCCCCCCACCGCGTGGCTGGTATCAGGGAAGATCCCTGCAGGAACCAAACTAACACCCCCTCCCCCCCCCCGCCATGAATTCTCTGGGATGAGTGCTTTCTCCCTCCCCCCACCGCCTGGCTGGTATCAGGGAAGATCCCTGCTAGCAAAACGCGAAAAGCTCTGGGCCAATCCTCCCCCCCCCTTTGCACTTGGCTAAATGCAGGGAAGGATTTCTTTTCAGCCACAGGCAAACAGCCCAGTAGGAACGGCCACCTCAGTCCCCTTAATTAAATTCCCTTATTTCAACCAGGTTACCCTAAGCGATATCACTCTCCTGAGGATTACACAGCAAGATAAAGAACGGATGTTGCTTGAATGCCAGCAAACACCGGGACCATACGCTGCCAGGCTCTGTCAGGCAATGATACCAGATTACTTGCTACTAGCATGGCGTGGTCAAGTGTCCTACCATGGAGGACGGAATAAGGCTGCACTGCCCAGAAACCTTGTGGCAAGGCTTTTGGAGTACCTCCAGGAGAGCTTCATGGAGATGTCCCTGGAGGATTTCCGCTCCATCCCCAGACATGTTAACAGACTTTTCCAGTAGCTGTACTGGCTGCGAATGCATCCCAAGTGCTCAGGGCAAATTAATCATTAAAAATGCTTGCTTTTAAACCATGTTTTCTATTTTAAAAGGTAAACTCACCTGAGGTCCCTTCCATGGGGTCATGGTCTTGGGTGCTGGCTTGGGAGGCTTGGGAGGGTACTTCAGTCAGGGTGAGAAACAGTTCCTGGCTGTTGGGGAGAACGGAGAGCTGGGTGCTCTCTGCCAGCTCGTCCTCCTCCTCCTCCTCTTCCCCTTCCACGGAATCATCAGGTGTACCTGATGAGATTATCCCCAGCTCGGAATCCACAGTCAGAGGTGGGGTAGTGGTGGCGGCCCCCCCTAGAAATGCATTTAGCTCAGCGTAGAAGCGGCATGTCCGCGGCTCTGACCCGGAGCGACCGTTTGCCTCCTTTGCTTTTTGATAGGCTTGTCTGAGCTCCTTGACTTTCACGCGGCACTGATCTGTGTCCCTATTGTGGCCTCTCTCCATCATGCCCTTGGAAATTTTTTCATAAGTTTTGGCATTTCGTCTTTTCGAACGCAGTTCAGCTAGCACTGAATCCTCTCCCCATATAGAGATCAAATCCAGTACCTCCTGTACGGTCCATGCTGGTGCTCTTTTTCGATTATCAGCCTGCATGGTTACCTGTGCTGATGAGCTCTCTGTGGTCACCTGTGCTCTCCACGCTGTGCAAACAGGAAATGAAATTCAAATGTTCCCGGGGCTTTTCCTGTCCACCTGGCCAGTGCATGCGAGTTCAGATTGCTGGCCAGAGCGGTCACAATGGTGCACTGTGGGATAGCTCCTGGAGGCCAATAACATCGAATTGCGGCCACACTAACGCTAATTCGAATTGACAAATTCGATTTTGGCGCTACTCCGCTCGTCGGGGTGGAGTACAGAAATCGAATTAAAGGGCCCTTTAATTCGAATTAAATGGCTTCGTTGTGTGGACGGGTCAAGCGTTAATTCGAATTAAGGCAGCTAAATCCGAATTAAAGTCGTAGTGTAGACCAGGCCTGCGGCATGTCTTCTAATCCTTTATCATTCTTGTGGCTCTTCTCTGAACCATCTCTAATTTATCAAATATTTCTTGAATTGTAGGCCCCAAAACTGGACACAGTATTCCAGCAGAGGTCACACCAGTGCCAAATACAGAGGTAAAATAACTCTCTGCACCTGCTTGAGATTCCCCTGTTTATGCATCCCAGAAACACATTAGTTCTTTTGGCACAGCATCACATAGGGAGCTAATGTTCAGCTGATTATCCACTATGACCCCCAAATCTTTTTCAGAGTCTCTACTTCCCAGGATAGAATCGCCCATCATGTAAGTATGGCCTGCACTCTTTGTTCCTAGATGTATACATTTACATGAATGAAAACACACATTATTTGCTTACACCCAGTTTAGCAAGTGATCCAGATTGCTCTGAATCAGTGATCTGTCCTCTTCATCTTTACAACTCCCCCAATTTTTGTGTAATCTACAAACTTTACCAGTGATGATTTTATGTTTTCTTCCAGGTCATTGACAAAAGTGTTAAACGGTGTAGCGCCAAGAACTGATCCCTACAGGACACCACTAAATATATACCCGCTTGATGACAATTCCCCATTTACAATTACATTTTGAGACCTTCAGTTAGCCAGTTTTTAATATATTTAATGGGCCATGTTAATTTTGTATTGTTCTAGTTTTTTTAATCAAAATGTTGTGTGGTACCAAGTCAAACGACCCACAGAAGTCTAAATATATTACATCAGCACTATCACCTTTATCAACCAAATTTGTAATCTCATAAAAAATATCAAATTAGTTTGATGGGATCTATTTTCCATAAACCCAGGTTGATTGGCATTAATTACATTACCTTCCTTTAATTCCTTATTAATTGAGTCCTGTATCAGCGACTCCATTATCTTGGCAGGGATCAATGTCAGGCTGACAGGCCTATAATCACCCAGGTCACCCCATTTATTCTTTTTAAATATTGGCACAGCATTAGTTTTCTTCCAGTCTTCTGAAACTTAACTAGTGATCCAAGAGCTATTGAAAAACAATGTTATCAGTCCAACAAGCTCCTCAGCCAGCTCTTTTAATACTCTTGGATGCAAGTTCTCTGGACCTGCTCATTTAAAAATGTCTAACTTTAGCAGCTTCTGTTTAACATCCTCCAGAAGAGAGTTAATATGATGAGACTATATCATCTGTTTTCCCCCCAAATACAGAACAAAAAGATTTATTCAACGTGTCTGCCTTTTCTGAATTATTATTGATAATTCTACCATTTCTATCTACTAATGTCCCAATACCATTGTCAGGATTCTCTTTGTTCCTAATCTATTTAAAAAAAACCTCCTTCTTATTGTCCTTGTCTCTTCTTGCCACAGATTTCTTCTTTTGACCTTCATTTCCCTTATCAATTTCCCACAATTCCTAACTTCTGATTTATATTAATTACTATCTACTTCCCCTTTTTTTCATTTGTTATATATTTTTTATACCTGCCTTCAATTCCCCTCTAAACCCGGTCATTTTTTTAACTAGCAAGCCTACTTCCTCAAACATGGGATTGGGCTTTTGGGGCAGCTAGTAAGGTGTTTTCAAATTATTCCCAATTATCATTTATATTTTTCTGATTAAATTCTTCCTCCCAGCTGACTTGGCTCATAACTGTTTTCAGCTTTGTGAAACTGGCCCTATTAAAATACCAAGCATGTGTATGACTTGTCTGGACTTTATTCTGTTTGCACATTATAAGTGTGAGCAAGTCAATTTTTAGTTCTGTGATAAGCTGCTCTTTATCTGTTAGGACAAGATCTAATGAAGAATTCCGCCGTGTTGGGTGCAACATTTTTTGAGTTAGGAAATTGTCATCTATAATGTTTAGAAATTCCAAGATGTTTTATTATTGGCAGTACATGACCTCCAAAGCATATGTCTTTCAAATTGAAGTCTTCCATGATCACACAGGGTCCCCTCCCCCCCATTTAGGAAGGATCAAGTGGGCAAAAGCCTAGACAAACCTACTGAAATGTGGGTGCACAACTGGTTGGAAAACTGTATTTAGAGAGTTGTCATCAATAGTTCACAGTCAAGCTGGAAGGGCATATGAAGTGGATAATGGCACAGAGAGTACACTTATAAAGTGTCCGGATGATACCAAGCTGGGAGGGGTTGCAAGCTCTTTGGAGGACAGGATTAGAATTCAAAATGACCTTGACAAACTGGAGAAACGTCTGAAATTCACAGGATGAAATTCAATAAGGACAAATGCAAAGAACTACACTTAGGAAGAAATAATCAATTGCACAAATACAAAATGGGAAACAACGGCCTAGGAAGGCGTACTACAGCAAATGATCTGGGGATTGTAGTGGATCACAAGCTAAATATGAGTCAACAGGGTAACTCTGTTGCAAAAAAATCATTCTGGGATGTATCAGCAGGAGTATAAGCAAGACACAAGAAAATATTTCTTCCACTCTACTTTGCATTTATAAGGCCTCAACTGGAGTATTGTGTCCAGCTCACCTATCCTTATTTCCACACCTCCCATTTTTGTGTCATCTGCAAACTCTTGCAGCAATGATTTTATGTTATTTTGAACCCTAGTGATTCTAATACCCTCATGATGAAATTGACAGCCCCTTTAACAGCCGCCAGAGTACTACACTTGATCAACAAATCATTCAGAGGGAGCACATATTATTAATACCACTTTTATGCTGATATTCTATAAAAATCATTAAAAATTTCATAAACAAATATGGCACTGGCACTTAATGGGCATTTAAAGGGCAATTTTCCAGATTGGTAATCATATTCTCCATGGGCGGCGTGTGACTCCTCCATTTGGGGAGGCTGTGTACGGCTGGACTGTGACCCCACCCCAAGTCCCGCTCCCGCTCAGCCTCCTCCCTCCCGAAACCCCTCCAACACTCCACCCCCTGCCCCGCTTGGCCCCCTCCTCAAAGCTCCTCCCACCTACTGCTCGTGCCTCTTCGCCCCCTCCCCCAGCCCTTCCCGCCCTCTACTCATGCCTCTTCGCCCCCTCTCCCAGGCCCCCCACCCGCCCACTAGCCAGCTGCTCATGTGCCTCTTCACCCCCTCCTCCAGCCCCCTATCCCATCCGCCAGCCAGCCGCTCACCACTCACGTGTGCACACCTCTTTGCCCCCTCCCCCAGGCCTCCCCACTGCCTGCCATTTGCGCACCTCTTCACCTCCGCCCCCAGGTCCGCCCGCAGCTCACAACTTGCACACCTCATTGTCCCCTCCCCCGCCCCCCTGCCTGCTGCTCATGCCTCTTCACCCCCTTCCTTGGCCCCCCTGACGGCCACTCACCGCTCATGTGCACCTCTTCACCCCCTCCTGTGAGGTCCCCATGTGTGCAGAGCAGGGATGGGAAGAGGCCGAGCCTCAAGGGGAAGAGGATGAGCAGGAGAGGGGCCTTGAGGCAGAGCATGGGTGGGGCCACAGCCAGGGCACCCACCCTTTCTTCAGCAGTGCGCTCCAAAGGTAGAAGGCCAGCTGTTTGGGGAGGCTTAGCCTCCCCTGGCCTCTTATTACCACCACCTATGATATTCTCCCATCAGAAATATGAAACATTACTGATGAATTAGATGAATTTTTAATTTTGAATTGACCATGTTGCAGATCTCTAAACACCACTCCTTCTCCTGAAATCTTCCTTCCCACAAATGCCGCTTTGCAACGTGAGCCTGAATTTCTAGCTTATTTAGGAGTATGTAGGGTAGTCTACTCAAGGCTTTCAACTTCATTCACAATCATACCCTAAGGCCTATGAATTCTAACTTTTTATAATTCTCTTTACAGCCTTTGGTTTAGAGTTTAGTCATTTTTTTATCCAATTGCAGAGTTTGCTGACATTTTTTAAATGAACTATTTCTAGAAAATTACAAACATCTTTCCATTTGTTATCATTCAAATTTTTTTAAAAAAAATTAATGCTCTTAAAAGGAAGATTAAGCATGTCAAAATCATCCTGAGCCAATGGTTGAAGCCAAGTACATCTTTTTAAACAGCTAAAATACCACAAGCATTTTACAAATGAGCCTTAAAAATGTTTAATCTAAATTGCTCTTAAATTTAGACTAGTTAGCAAGCTATTTGCAGCTTATAATGTAAACATTAAGCAAAGACACACTTTTGGAAATCCAGGGCATACCTATGATTAATATTAATATTTTCTGGTTTTGCAAAGTTCATTTCCATTTAAGAAAGGTGTATTTATGTTACAATTTAACCTCTCTGATCTGTTATTTCCCCTTCCTATCTGTGTTCCTATTTAAGAAAAAAAATTAAACTATTGTTTATATAAATTGTTCATAACAAGATAAAATCCTCTCTTCTTTTCAAAAGTTTAGTTACATATCTGGCACGCAGATGGGCATCTGGTCTTGATCCCACTGATGTCAGCAGTAAAACTCACATTGACTTTTAGGGGAACAGTATTTAAGAGGGGTCTAGTTAGAACTCTGTCAATTGTTTTGCAAGATCAAGGACCTACTGTGTTTGGCACAGTACAAATACAAAGTAAGAAACAGTTCCTGCCATTAAGAGCTTGCAATCTAATTATTCATTAATCACCTTCCCCTGTTCTTTCCAAACACAGCAGCACAGAAAATGTTTCCTCTTAAAATACATCTCTACTAGCAGTGGAGTGATGGGAAGGCAACCACTCTGGGGATATCCCGGTCCTAGTTTATAATGGGTATATGACCTCAAAACATTATACAGGCAGTGAAGGAGTGTGATGCTTTCATTAAGAAAATTAAACCTCAGGAACACAATGCCAGGTTATATATGGAAGAAAGATAAATGACGTTTGCTGTACAGCTCAGTTTGTTTCAAATACCATAAAAATGGTTTTTATTATAGAATTTTCCATTTACTTTCATTAAATTTGAGCTGTTTTTCATGGGAGGGAATTTCAACCCTCTCTCCATGTGGGAAAAACAATTTTGTGGTATTTTGTTGCAGTATAAGATCTGATGCAAGGAAGGGCTAAGCTGTATTATTTGTGGAAAGCTGCCAACTGTTCTCTACTACAGAAGTCCTGTCTTTTGGAAACTCAATTATATACCTAGAACTCTATGTACACCCAATAGAATATTCCATCCACCTGCCCCCTGCAGCAGAGCAAGAAAGGTCTGAGGCTTTGTTCAGTCTTGCAGCCCACAGTGGATTCTCTGCTAATATAAGCAACTACTTTTATTTTAAATGTATGTATATAGATTATACTGTATACATCTTTATGAATTAATAAGGAGATAGAGAGCCTTTCATCTCTTGGTCACATATTTAAATCCTACCCCAATCACTAGTGATCTAAACTCAATACCATCCAGTGGCCATTTAGTGGCCTCTGTGTAAATATGTCAGTAGTCTCAGTCCTGTTACTAATGCTCACATGTCTACATCACAAAACCACCATCAGAGTTAGTACTAATTTACAACCTTACTGACTGTTTCAAGAGACAGAGGCCCAGAATTCAATGAGTGTAGGAAGTGAGCTATTTTCTTATCCCTAAGCACTACAGCGCTTGCTGATGTATGAGAACCTGAAATTGGTTAGAAACTGCTTATATATGTGAAACTGTCTAATCTATTTGCATTTGTAGAAGTGGTACAAAAACATACATAGTAAAAAAAACTGTAAAAAGTGACCCACTAAGAGGACTTCACAGTTGTTGCTGCATGTTTCACATGACCATGTGAAATTTCTCAGCAACAGCAGCGAAACTTCTCAGATCTACCTTTTTCAAAGCACAACCCCCTACAACTTGAGTTAAAAGAACTTCCTTTATCTATTTGCATTACTGGTCACATAACAAACAGTTAAGCAGTTTTGTTTTCATTCAGTAGAAGGAAAATATGTGCATATTCTCTCACCAGGTCACTATACTATATTAAAAAATAGTTCTTCAACTTCAATATTCTAAGTTGTAAGTCATAATGGAGACAGTAAAATTAACAATCAGACAGATATAACACAATGCACAAATATGGGGTAATTTTTCAAATGGGCTGAAGCCCTGCCTACCTTTTTTGCCGGTACAAATACATCTGTATTTTTGCAGCCATGAAAGGCAAGTGCAAATCAGAGTATTAGTCCCTGCACCTCTAGTTCCCTGCTTGTAAAGTGGGAGAAAGCAAAAGTAAGGACACAAATAGTTTTTATTTACATCTCACTCTGACTTTCTGAACCATTTTCTTAAACCAATGAAAAATCTGAGGAAATAGAGTCTTAGAATGTAAGTCGATAAGGGAAGCCTTTTGTGAGATTACTTGTAAAGATTTCTAGCTCATGTAATCCAAGGTTATTGCTTGTATCACCATACTGACAGGTTTATCTGAAAAAGAAATGCTTTGTGTTTGAAAAATTAATGCTTTTTATGCCCAATTACAATTTTATATTGGTGGTTCGCCAGAGACAGCACACTGTTCATTGTTCATTATGAGATCAACAATCAAGAAGACAGGATATACCTCAGAAAGGTATTGTCTTTTCTTTATTAACCACAGAACTGAATTTAAATTATAGCTGTTTGTCTGACGCTTTTCACTTTTCCTATATTAAACCAGTAATGACATAAATTATTTAATATTTATACTATGGTATCTATCAGAAGCCTAATAAGGATTGGAGCATAAATAAGGCACTGTAAAACAAAGAAAGAGAAGCACCCTGCCCTAAAGAGTTTACAATCTAAATTCAAAATGGTCTAAAACACAAACCAAAAACTTGCATAATCTGTACATCCCATCACTATTCGCTTCGACTAGACAGACAACAAAACAACTTTGTTCTAACCCAAATAAAGATCACTATATGAAGTTTATACAAATCATTTTTTCCATGTTGGATTCATTGTAAATTATGAAAGTATGATATGACATTAATGTTAAACAATAGAATGATGTCACAATCAGAGGATGCAGTTATGTATACATTACAAATATAGATGAATAATGTGAGTAAAGCTCAATGATCACAATTCGCTGTTGGTGAAAAAATAGCCAGAATAATTATGTCCATCACTGTGATGGGTTAGTTAGAGTTCAGTTAAAGGTTATAATTTCCTTTGTGGTTTAAGTTTATACTAAGAAGGAAGCCTTGCAAAGAGCATAAAGAGGAATTCTGATTTTAATCCTTATTTCTGCATAGCATAATGAGATATTCCTTCCCTGAAAGACCTCAGAGCTCCTGTTTTCCTTTACTTTCCTACAATACTATGGGATCTGCCTATGGAATCTGAACTAAAGCATTCATACCAGAAATAAGGCATAATTTTTTTTATCAGACTGGAAAGAAGATATACATTTTTGATAGTGAGGATAATTAACTATTGGAACAATTTACCAAAGGTTATGGTGAATTCTCCATCCCTGACAATTTTAAAATCAAGATTGTATATTTTTCTACAAGATATACTCTAAGAATTATTTTGGGCAAGTTTTGTGGCCTGTGTTATACAGGAAGTCAGATTAGATGATCACAGTGATCCCTTCTGGCCTTAGAATCTATGAATCATTTGGTATTAGGATGACCATCTTTTAAAAAGGCAAAAGCGGGACACATGCAGGAGCCCCGCCCCCTCCATGGCCCTGCCCCTACTAATCTTTTCCCCTGAGGCTCTGCCCTCTGCCCCTCCGCTTCCCCTGAGCCCGCACACCTCCTGCTCCTCTTCTTCCCCCGAGTCCCCACACCTGCTGCTCCTCCTCCACCCCCGGAGGCCCTGCCCCATGGCCAGGCCGGCAGCCAGAACCAGGCCATGGTAAAAGCTGCCTAGGGAATCTGGGCCGCTGTGAAGAGCCTTGTACCTCCACCTGTCCTGGGCGGAGGGCCAGGGTGCCCAAGAGCAGCCCCTGACCCATGTCCCCGCTCCCTGGGGTGCACCCCCCAGGGCAGATGGAGGGTCTGGGGCACCTCACAGTGGTTCAGTTAACAAGAAATCCAGAAATATTCAGCAGCATGCTAACATGCACAGTACATTTGGCAAGACTGTATATTTGAATAAAGATTTCAGCATGAATTTTGACAGGATAAAGTAACCAAATCACTCTTAAATAGTCATCAAACTATATAGTTTATATTCATCAAAGATCCAGGCTCTGTCAATGTACAGTGAACAAAATAAGGCTGAAGTCATGGAAGAATGAAAATGAACATGCTCACAATATTGTGTTCAGTGGGCTGCTTCCACATCTAATGCCCTAAAATGCTCCTCTTTCACATCCTATCATTGCCACTGCAATATGAATGACTAAAAGGCACCTCCTTCCTCACTGTCAAGGCTGAATCCCCACTCTATCACTTCGAGTGCAGAAGGTGGGGGCCCGCAAGGATTCTAAAAATTAATACTTGTCACTCCAGGCTTGTATTAAACTCCCAAGGTTACAGCTTTTCTTTGACCTTGGCTTGGTAAATGCTGCCACCACCCAAATGCAAAAAAACAAAACAAAAAAACCCAACCACCTTGAACCCAGGAAGGAGCACTTGGGAATTCCTCCCTGTGGGGTACCCCTAAGCCCTTTCACACACCCCCCACTCTGGGGAAGAGCTGAGAAAGAAAACAAAGGAAATTAGCTGTTGCCACCAGCTAATTAAACAACATACGCACAAACCTCGCTGTTGCTAGATTTTAAAAGAGCAATTCCAAAAATCAAGCACCCAAAATAGCTTTCTTGGGGGTTCAGCTTAAAGGTTATAAGCAAACAAAAGCATCTGGGGTTAGCATAAAGGAGATCCACAAGCCAAAATAAAGAAATAAAAGAAATAACCCTAATCGCGTCTTTTTAGACATTCCCTAATTTTACTTACATATCTGAGGCTTCAGATAAGTAGGTTCGAGGTATGAATTGATAATCTATAATCATACCTGTCTTAAAGCTGCTTACAGCATTGCTGCTCCGTATCCCTGCAGCCCAGAGAAAACAACACACAAAGGGAAAGTTTCTTTCCCAATTTTAAAAAGTTCTACTTTCCCATTGGGTCTTTTGGTCAGGTGTCCACTTCCTTTTCTTTACCTCTGGGACTTTTAACCCTTTACAGGTAAAGCAAGCAGAGAACAGCTACCAAGAGGGATTTTACAGGTAACTGGCTGGTTGGGTGTCCATAAAAGGGAGCTTCCCCCTTCCCCTTCATTTATGACACTCACTTTATCACATGCAAAAACAAATACATTCTATTTCCAGCCCACAAAAGGATTACACATGCAAAAGGTCGCTAATGCCTATTTATATAGCTGGAGCCACAAAAGGAGATTGTGAGAATACAACTACAGACATGATCAGGTTGAAGATATAGTTTTCACACAGTCAAATATGGCTATGATTTGCAACCATGGTAGTGTATGAATTCAAAACCAAACACATTTTAGTAAATATTTTTCCTTGGCTGAGAAGCCAATATTAAAATCCACCACCACCATCATCATATAAATTTACAGTGCTAATCATCTCAAATGACCCGACAGTTTTTACAAACTAGAATTACTTCAACCACTACTGAAATACAGGCATCTCTGGAGACAGAACACAGCAGCTGTTTAAAACCACATGTGCTGGCCATCAGGAAAGACTGAACACAGGTGAATTCTATGTTTTGCAATTCATTCTTGTTTTGTCATAATCCACATTTATACAGAGATTATTCGGCCACTATATAATCCCCTTCAGATTTTTTTTCTCAAGCCAGAATTCCATGAAGCAGAGCTTTGTTTTGGTACCAACACTTTTAATAAATGCTTCCTCATTTTGTTATGCATTCTAGGACACCTGAAACAATCTGAGTAAGGAAGATGGAAACCTACCCATCTCCCTCCAAATCATACATCACCTACAAAACAGACATTGGCATTTGGACAACACTGTATACTGCATTGCTGCCTTAGTAGTGGACCACGGGAAAACTGCAAGAAAGTGGCATGTGCCATTTTCCTAGCATTAGATGTTGGTGAAATAATGCAAAATGCCAATTCACAATAACATACATGCCTGATGCTAGAAATATTTTTTTTTAATGGAGATATCTCCTAGAACTGGAAGAGATCTTGAAAGGTCATTGAGTCCAGCCCCCTGCCTTCACTAACAGGACCAAGTACTGATTTTGCCCCAGATCTCTAAGTGGCTCCCTCAAAGTTTGAACTCCCAACCCTGGGTTTAGCAGGCCAATGCTCAAACCACTGAGCTATCTCTCTCCCAACTAAATGATTGTGTCTGCCCAATAACAGTTCATCCTACTGAAAACATTGCTCTTTTGTCAGTGTCAGCTCGGCTTAGCAGCAGCATAAGTGTTGCTTGTGAAAGTTATATCTGTCTGGGGGCTTGATGCACAACTGATTTTAAAACATTCTTATTTTTTATTTCAGGAGGGAAAGTATTATTTGAAGTTTATGAAAGTTTCAATAATCTTTCCTCATTCCTGGACTCTTTTCAGTTTGCATCTCCTTCCCCTTGCTATCCCTCAGACAAGAAAACTGTCTTGTACTGCACAGAAAGAGAAGTGTGCTCACAAAATCCATTGGACTATGCAAAAGATAAGTTATGCTATTTTCCATGTAATTTATACAAAATTGTATATGGTGTGACCTTAACATCTCATCCACATTTTTCAAGGTGAATGCTGGGATATTTATATAGAACCATCACCATTTAGCATCCTGAAAACACTACTGAGTAGAATGAAGTTAATGGACCACATAAGGATTGCACAATTGGGACCTCGGATGCATCTCTGGTATCTAAAGAGCTAAAAAAAGACTAGATGATTTTTCAACTCTTTAGTACAATTTCACAGATACAAGGATTTAATAATTATTAATTAAAAATAAATATAAAAATAGAACATAGTAAACTAGAAAAGGTTAAAAGCAAATGGAAGTATAACCCCCACCCAAAAGACACGAAATAAAATCTTGTGTTGTATGCCTCTTCTTTCTCCTTCCTTTGTATGTTGCTTATGTGTAATTGTAAGCTCTTTAAGGTTCTTTAACAGGGACCTGTCTTCTTACATGTTTATACAATATCCAACATCCCTAGGGTGCTATATGAATAAACGATACAATAATTTATCCAAGTATTTATACCACTCTCATCACCATAGCATCAAAGTGCCTATTCATAATAAATTACAGCATTAATAATTAATCTAGTTAAGCCAAGTTTTCATTCCATTTTAAGAGCGTTAAAAAAGCCGTAAACCGCTCAAAACACATCTGTGTATTACTCACTGCTCTTATTTTCTATGGTTCTGCTGTATGACAGCTCAACAGAGCTAGGATATGCTTAGAGCAGAGCTATTGCTACAGAGTGACTCACTTCAGTTTGTGTGCAACACTCCGAATAAGTTATTTGTTTAAAAATGCAAATAAGGGCCAAATTCTGCCCTCAGATGTGCACAGCTCCCAGTAAATACAAATTTAAAAGGTATTTAGGTGCCTAAAGATACAGATAGGTGCTTAGTGGGATTTTCAAAAGCAAGTAGGTGCCTATCTCCAATGGTAGTTGGAAGGCTAATATGAGGTATCGCCAGCCTCAAACCCCAGCCCAAGGGTGCTCAGGCCAAAATCACCACCCATCAGCTCACCTGAGTAACCAGAGAAGGGAACCAGTGAAGTGCTGGCTTGCAGAGGGCCCTGTCCCTGAAGCTCCTGATTGGGGGAAACATCCAGCACCACCCTCAAGTGGCTCAAGAGCTCTACATAAACCAGGAAGTAACACAAGAAGTTATCTGAGCAAGTAGAGGAATTCCTGGCTGGCTGCTACTATGGACCCCTCCTGCTTACCTGACTCCTGAGCCCTGCATTCCTGCCTGCTCATGGTTCCTGTCCTCCTTATCCCAGAACCTCATCTATTCCCAGTTCCTGCTTTCCTGATTTACTCCAGCTCCCTGCTCCTACGCCTTACCCCTGATGCTGTCTCCAGTTCTGATCTTCGTCTTGGCGCCTGACTCTGGCTCTGACCTCTGGCTTGGCACCTGACTCTGTATCCAGCTTGGACATTCGGCTTGGTACCAGATTTGGTTCTGACCACCAATGACCTGGTCATTGCACGTAGGCACTTTTATAAATCCCTCTAGGTACTTATCTGCATCTTTAGGAACCTACAAACCTTAAAAAAAATATGGCCCAGAAGACCATGGGTACTAGTATCACTCTGCTGTATGCCAACCTCTTTATGGGCCACTTCCATGAAAAATTGAGGTACAATGATGATATTTTCATCCTCTGGACAGACAACCTAAACTCCCTCTTAGATTTCCACTACAACTTCAACCACCACTTCCCATCCATCGGACTCTCCCTCGAACACTTCCACACCAGTATCAACTTCCTGGACACCACGATCAGCTTCAACAATGGAACCCTACAAATGACTACATACAAGAAATTCATGGATCACTACACCTACCCCCACACATCCAGTAGCCATCTGTTATCTACAGCCTGGCACTGATATACCACAGAATATGCTCTGAAGAGAAAATCTGGGAAACACACCTTAACACACTTAAATTGCCTTCACTAAATAAGGACACTCTACCAGAGAAATAGATTGCATCATGGAATGGGCCACCCAAATACCCCAAGAGAAACTGTTTCAATACAAGGGAAAATAAATTCGCACCGACAGCACATCCCTAGTTGTCAACTACCACCCTGCACTAGAATGTATATGATATCATCAAACACTTACAATGCATAATTTATAGGGACCACATCCTGAAATAAATATTTCCTGAAACTACTCTTCTTTCCTTCAAACAACTCCCCAGAGTCACCAAGCTCATCATCAGAAGCAAGCTCCCCACAGATCAGGACCCACCATTTCAAAGCAGCACCAGACCCTGCCAGAACAGCAGATGCAAAACCTCCACTGCTACAGTGATCAATACCCCTCATTTCTTCTATCTAACATTTTGGTAGATTTCCAGCTCTCACAGCCATACGTTAGCACTGAAATTACATTTGAATTTAAAATTCTCAGTTTTGTTCTGGTGCTGTATATATTTGATTTCCATACACTGCTGAGTTCAGTAGATGCTGTGAATGCTTTTCCTACCCTTTCCTATCACAACACGTGGTGTACCTCATCCAGTGCACCAAATGCCCCAATAACAATGTGGGTGAAAGCAGACAATCACTATGTTCTCAAATGCACTCACAGAGAAAAATGACACAAGATAAAAACACCCTGTCACCTGTGGGTGAACACTTCACAAAGTGATCATTTCACATCAGACCTCTCAGTCCCCATCCTCAAAGGAAACCTGCACAGCACCTTCCAAAGATGAGCCTGGAAACTTTAATTCTAACTCTGCTGGACACAAAAAAACATGGACTTGGGTTTTATGATAACACAACTTGCTCTCTACTAACTCTCCATTGTCCTTCCACCAACAGAAGTTGTTCCAAAAAATGATATCATCTCACTCACTTTGTCTTGCTCAGATTTTTAAGACTATTTAGGTGTTGTTGCCCCCCGTGTTGCAAGGCCTAAATGATTTAGGAGTGTAAATCACATTTTCAAAAGTGATTTAGGCACTTCAGAACCTAAAGCCAAGTGACTGGCAATTTTGGGTGCTTCAGTATTTGAGTGACCAATTTGAAATACTTTATAAGGCTCTGATTTTTAGAGTGTGAGTGCTGAGCACTGTCTAAAAAATCAACCCCCTTTCAGTTGTTTAAAGTTGGGCACCCAAAAACTAGGAATACAAAATTGATAGTCACTTCTGAAATTCTTGGTCCAAACATCACTGAAAGTCTGTAAGACCTTACAATGCCTACGTACTTTTAAAAATCTGGGCCTAAGTGACTTACCCAAGGTCACACAAGAAATCTGTGGCAGAGCTGGGAATTGAACCTGGGTCTGCAGAATGCCAGCATCCCCCTTTCTCTCTACCCTAAAGATCTAAACTCAGTGTGGAAGATAAGAGCGAGGAGAGGAGGACCTGGTTCAACCCATGAAATTATACCCGTCTTCAACAAAGTGATAAGAAAAAAATCAAGTCATGAAAGGTTATCATCTCTGGCAGGAAATGGGTCATGAATGTCCATGCCACATCCCCAGGAACTCTGTTCTGGTGGAGCAAACTGGGCTATTAGAGGCTGTCACTGGAAAATCCCTCCCAGTCCCCACCATAAAGTGATCCGCTGTCACTGAGGGCTTGTCTACACTACCCCCGGATCGGCGGGCAGTGATCGATCCAGAGGAGATCGATAAATCAATCGCTGAGCACTCTCCTGTCGACTCCAGTACTCCACCAGAACAAGGAGCGCAAGCGGAGTCGACAGGAGAACGTCAGCTGTCGACTTACCACAATGAAGTTGCATATCTTAGATCAACCCCATGCGGTAGTGTAGACAAGCCCTGAGGAAGGTGTTTATAGGACAGCCCATCTCCTAAGTCTCTATTCTGTTGGGGGGCACATTATGAAGAACCCACCTCTTCATGGTCTCAGGCTTCTTTTCTGGGGCACATGTGTTCAGGTAATGAGCAGCCATCTCTCCAGATTGCTTGTGGGAGAAATGTGCCATGAGAAGTAGTCCTCACCCTTTCAGCAACAGCTGAGCTTGGCAGCACAAACTTGTTGACAATGCATTTTGCTGTGGATTTCTTTACCTGCATATACGTATATACTATATTATAAACACATGTATCTGTGTGTGTGTGTGTGTGTGTGTGTGTATACACATTCAAGTAAGAGACAAAAAGGAAAACACTTGTAATCCTTGCTACTGATCAAATAAATTGACCAGTAGACAAAACAAACAAACAAACAAACCAAAAAAGGAGGTAAAGGAGAAAGAAAGCACAGGGAAACAAATTCTCATTCAAGAAGTACGCTTACAGAAGATTACATTTTCAGATGCTGTTGACTTAAGCAATAAAAAGAATAAAGTGCTCCTTGTTGATAAATTGCACACACCTAAAACCCCTATTTCAGCCCTTCCAAGCACACTGAAAGATTGGCTATTTCAAGTGTATGACATAGCAAAATGAAAGAATTCTGCATTAGTCCAAATAGTGCTACGAGTAACAATTATCTTCAACTCCAGATTTACACACAAAAAATCGCAAGTGTCTAAAGTTAGGTGAATAATACATTACTTTCCTGGTCCAGTTGTTTAAAACAAAAGACTATATAAGCTGTTATAAATGAAAGAGGCAATGTAAAAAGGCATTTCTGCCCTGTAGCACCACCATCTGGCCAAGTATGTCTCTGCTGAGGTCTGCCTCAGTTTCTCCTTCAATAGGGCAGCAATGGGCTCACTTTAACAGCCTGGGCAAAGAGAAGCCAAACATTCTAATTAACGTAAGTGTCTCCCCCTCTAATGAAGCCCCCTGAAAGGAATAGTTGAACAACAATTTAAAGATTACCTCAGAGCCCAGGTTCCAGGGACGGGGTTGTTTTTTTAACAATCCTTGCGTGCCATTGTTGATGCACAAGGCAGAAACCAGTCTCTTCCATTCCTCTCTGTCATTTTCTACTGCTTCCATTTACTCTATGGTGTTGAGATTGACTATTCTGCCCTCCTGGCTACTTTCTTGAAATTTTTGCCTTCTAATGTGACGTTACTGCTTGATGTCTGTGTTTCAAGCCCAGGGTTACATAATTCAAATATTGGTCAGATCTAAAGTGGAGATATGTCAGGCTTGGCCAAGATGCTCTAGTAAATCATCCACCCAGGGCACTGGGTAGGCTTAATAGCAGGAGACGGCACTCGTTTGAAGTCCACACAGAAACAAATGGCCACTCAGGTTTTGAGACCAGGACTACAGACCTAGACCAAGGGCTATGGGTTTCCCTGATTAGCCCCAGTCTTCGCATCCCATCAGCTTCCCAGACCAGTACTTTCTTCTTCCCTTCAGGAATCTGATAAGATTTCTTCACTGGCTAGGCCCCTGGCTCGATGTGAATCTGGTGTGCCACAACAGAGGTCTGCCTCTGTAGCAGGGAGAACATGTCCTTATATACCTTCAGAAGGTTACCCATTTGTCCTCGGTGTGCTCTAGTTAGCTGCATCTGATAGGTACTTTCTCAATACCCACAAGTTCAGGGATCTGGGGTCATAGATCCTCCCCACCATTCTCGAATAAATGAAAAGACCCTGCTGTACCCTAGTTTTAGCAAAATAACATGAAAAATTGTGTCTTTGTTTCCATTTGTCTGGGCAACACACCTCTTTGTTCACAAATCAAATCCACTGAAGCATTTCATATGGACCCTGCCAGTTAGCCAGCAACTTGGTCTCTGAGCTGGGCAGTAACAGGAGCACCTGATCCCCTGGCTGAAAATCCTTGGCCCTAGCCCCTTTATTGTGTTGTTGCGCTTGGGCCTACTGGCCCTGGGATAGGTTGCTTTTAGTAAAACAGCCTATGTGCTCCAATCTCTCCCTTGTCCAAAAGACATACTGCACAATATGCATATTGCATGTAGGCTGGGCTTCCCAGAATTTCTTAACCAGGTCTAGAATACCTCGGGACTGTGTCCCATAAAGCAGCTCAAATGGAGAGTTTTGTTAAACCTTTCCACCAGACCGTTGGCCTGGAGTTGGTAGATGGAGGCACAGAGCAGATTGACTTTTAACAGTCCCCAGACCTGCTTTAGGACCTGGGGACATGAATCTATAATATTTGGACTAATTCCAACACAAATGTGGAGGCCATGGTACTTCATAAGGGAACTGATTCAGGATACTGGGTGGCATAGTCCCACAGCACCAAAGTGAAGCTGTGCTCTCAGGCACTCTTTTCTAGAGGACCTATTATGTTCATTCCCATTCTCTTGAAGGAGGTTGCAATGAGAGGTTGTGCACTTAAAGGGACTCACCTCTTGCCTTTCAAAGATAGCCTTTCGTAGTCAGGATCTGAGAGGTAGAAGTCTGCTACCTCCTTCATAGTCTTAGCCAAAAGATTTAGGCCAACAGACTTCCCTGTGTTTTATCCTTACCCAGGTGCCCTGCAGTTGATAGAATGTGGGCCAGCTGTAGGAGCTCCCTTCAAGCATTTTTAGGCACCAAGAGCTGGTATCGAAGATCCTTGTTCTGAGGGTGCCTCTCTCCCTGGTACAATATCTCATTTCTCTACTCACACCAGAGAAACTACCAGGCTGCCCGATCCATTACAAACACCCTGACAATGGCTGCCAAAGTATCTGGTCTTCATGCTGGGCTGCCATAATGTCAAAACTGTCAGTCAGGGCACTTTATTCCAATGTAGGAATTCGATCTGAGATGCCCCTTTCTTGGTTGTCAGGCTGTCTGGGCATCCATCCCCTGAGAAAAATCTTCCTCAGGTTCCACAGTATCATTGACAGCACAGCCCCAAACTCACCTGAGCTTCCACCCCTGATTCCATAACATCTGGAATTTCAGGGGAATCTCAAAAAGATCTCACTGGGCCATAGGAAATAGTTTCTAGGTTTCTGCTGAGTGGGCTCCTTCTTGTCCCTCCAAAGGTGCATGGGTTAATGGGGTAGATTCTCCTCTGTAAGATATTTCCACTCCCACCCCAGGATGACCAGACAAGGTAGGTGATCTGTGACTCCCATCCAGAGGTGACCCACCTAGTTCACTACCTGTAAGATTACAGAGGAAATCGAGTACAACTGAACATCACCATGGATGCACAAAACTTCCACGGGTTGTCCTGGGTGTAAGGTCTTGGGTGACCCCAGGTTTCATTGAAGCAGAGTCTCCCACAGTCTTCCATGACTGTTGGACTCATTTTTGCTTGAGCTACATAGAGTTCTAGATGTGTCCTTAGAGGTTGATTAGTTCCTCCTTGGACAAACTGGAACAGCTGCCCAGATGGTCACGTTCCCACTGCATAGATTCATATTGGATATGAGCTGTTTCCAAACAGCAAGAACACACTACCAAACCATCCTGCAGCCTCTGGATGGCTTGACCTTTGAGGAGGTAAGTTCATTCAACAGGACATGCGGCAGTGGATGGCCCCTGGTTCTGAAGTTCAGTTGGTCTGGGACAACCTCCCTTACAAATGTTGCTGGGCTCTTGGAGTGTCATCTTACATCCTCATTCTTGGCCAGGCCGGCTGGTCATGGGGCTAGGTTTTCCAGCCCTGGGTGTCTCCTGGAACACCTCCATCATTTCCACAGCAGCTGCTAGAGATGTTAGCTGGAAGCACCAGACCAAAGCTTGTACAGCAGATGGGAGGACAAGCAGGTACTGGTTGAGGAAAGATTGTCCATTAGTTCCCCAACAGTCTTAGTTGCCAGTGCCAGCCAGCAGGAAGCCAGATACCAGAACTGCTGGACCTCTGCACATGGTTGCACATTCGTAGGAAAGGGTTTTGCCTGAAACCTCTGTCAGTATGCCTCTGGGGAGAGGCTGAGTTCGTCCGTTACCACCCAGTGCAGTATGCGACCCAGCTTCATCTTCATCCAGTATAGGATAGGCTGCTTGTGCCTCTCCAGTAAGGTAGGGGGCTGACATACTATCCAGGTGCTTTCTTCCCAGCTATACAGGCTAGCAACCCAATCAAATGTGATCATGCAGGCCTCTGGGTCATTGACCAAGCTGAATAGTGACAAAGTGATGCCTGGATAGACCCAAGTGCACCCAAATTGATCCCTTCTCCAGCAGACTGCCGGGTAAACTGTCTGGCCATTTCTACCCAGAACTGCTGGTTCCACTCATGTTCTGCCAGCTGTGGTTCTTGCAGGTGTTGCTGGGCCACCAGCGGTGTGTGCTGGAGCTGGTGGTTTCTGTTATTCTTTGCTTGTTGCTGTTTTACCACTAATTGGAGAATGTCCTCCATGACCTTTCCTGATGGAAGAGGGTTCTCAAGGGATCCTGCCTGGCTCACCACATGTGAAAGGGCATGCGTGCCTTGCAGCACCTATGTCTGGCCAACTCTGACTGTGCCAGGACTTGCCTGAGTTTCCCCTTTGATGGGGCTGCAAGGGGCTCAGTTTAACAGCCTGGGCAAAGAGAAGCCAACCATTCTAATTAACATAAGAGTGTCTCCCTTTAATGAAGCCCCCCTCAAAGGAGCACTTCAACAATAATTTACAGGTTCTTACCTCAGAGCCTAGGTTTGGACTACTCAAAACGTACAAGTCCCAAACCAAAAGTCTCTGGGACTCCTCAGAGACCGCATCCGAAGAAGTGGGTTGTAGCCCACGAAAGCTTATGCTCTAATAAATTTGTTAGTCTCTAAGGTGCCACAAGTACTCCTGTTCTTTTTGCGGATACAGACTAACACGGCTGCTACTCTGAAACCATTCCTTAGCTGTTATGCAGCTTCTAATCTCTCTGTTTCCTCTTCCTGTTTTAAATAGGGAAGCCCCCCAGGTGGAGCAGGAAGCCTCCTTGATTATACACATTGTGGTTCTGATTGTAGCCATGTTTTACCTTAAAAATGTAGCAGACTCCATCACAGGCAAGGATTACATAGAGAAATCTTAATATCAAGTTATAAGGAAATGGACAAGACTAAACAGACCACACCTGAAGTATTCCTTAGTCATACCTCTAGCTCCTGGCAAGAAAACTACCAGATCTTCACAGACTCCACCTGACATTTATGGACACAGAAAACACAATAACCCTATCAAGATACAGTATTCATAAATTAGTATAGGCAGCTCCAAATCCATCACAGCATGACAACAGAAAAGCCATGGGATTTGCATTGACTCAGATACTATTTAAGTTCTCTTCATTTTTTAAATGAATACATAACCTACTTGAGCCCCACTTTGCTTTACTACACATCTGGCTGAGTAATAGTTCTCCTTAAGAAAAAAGGATATTCACAAGAGACAGATGGATCAAAGGATTTCAAGTAAGTCACCCCATGAATATACAAATCCTATTTCTACAAGAAAAATACAGACACAAAAGCAAACTCATAACTCAGCTACCAGGCTAAAGAAATCAGTGTAGGAGAAGGTGACATAAAAAAGGCAAAAATGTGCCCTTGGGTCCACCCATGCAACTCTACACTGACTTCATGGATGGGACTGAGGGCAGAATTTAGCCCCAGGTTTCTGGCAATGAGAATATTTCAAAGAAAAAGGCTTCAAGAGTATTGATTTTGTGGCAGCGTTTCTTTCAATATTCTGGGAGGATAAACACCATTCTATTTATTATATTGACCTTTTAAACTTTTTTGTTTTCAGACTTAATTGTTTTTATTATACTTTCCACGGAAGCACCCACAGCAGGTCCTTCAGCCTTGTAAAAACTCTGAATTTCCTTCAGCGATATGCAGTATGCATTCAATGTGCCTGCTTACTCAAACCTCTCTTTTTGCTCCCTCCAGATGGCACACAAACAACTATGATTCCTCACCCAACTTTCATAACAGAAGTCCAGCCATCTGCCTTAGAGCTTGCTACAAGTACCTTTATGGAATAGCTACATAAAGTAAAAGTACCAGTCCAGCAACTTTAATCATATACACAGATCCAAGTGAAAACAGGAAAAATGCCTATTACATGTTGTGGAATACATATGCTATCCTTTCTGCTAGAAGTGGATTATGGTTTTATCTCACTCATGTGAGACCTCATGTAACTCATGCATTCATAAGACACTTCTGAGATTTTTCCCCCCATACTTAATCCATCTGCAGAGCAGTTAACAGTCAATTAGGTTAATTAGATAGCCAATTCTTTATACACACGTTTGACTGTTTCAACTCAGCCCCTTGTGGACTGTAGCTTATAGCAAAGAAGAAGAAAGACAGAAAGACACAGTTCAACATGCATTCACACTAATTTTCAGGGAGTATAAGATTAAAAAACCCTGAATTTAACTTTCTGGTCATGGCTCAGATGAAGAAATTAGGCCAGACTATTTTGTATCTAGTGGATTTAACTAAGAATTTCAGTCATAGCTTAAAATTAAACCATCCTTCATACAGCCTAAAATCAGCACTTTTGAGAATTAAAATGTAAGGAATGCATTCATACTACCAATAAACAATAATCTTCTTCTTACTTTAGTGGGAAGTAAATGAAATAACCAAAATTTGGCACTGTAGTCAGAAAATAGATTTTGAAGGCATTATTTTAGCTCTACTTTAATAAAGCAAAGCAATCATGTCTTGGGAACATCAGCTCCAAACCCTGACAAGCTAAACACTTTCTGGCTAAAGGTCTTCATTAGCTGCATTTATACGCTTCTCATTTACCACAAGAAGGAGATACTGGAACTGCCTTTTGGCATTTATATTCTTGTATTAGCACAGATGATATGGACTCAATATTATTGTAAGTATTAGCAACAGATCACTGCCACTATTTGAATATGATTAAATCATTGATGTTTATATTTGTGCCCAATCACAACTCTGTCATGAATAATAGAGGATTTTTCTGCTTCACTATGACTTAGTTTTATGTACTAACTAACAACCTTCATATAAAAAGCCAAGTAACTTCACCAGCTTTCTGTTAACCAAGATCTACTTGCACTGTAAGATTTGGATCCTTTGTAATGAAGACTGAATGTTAGTCAAAGCAATTTAATTGTGCAAGACATCTATTGGAACAGGTAAACAGTTGACCTTAAATTGCCTTATCTTATATCCAAAGTGTTTCAAGATGTGTTTTATAGCCTACTGTCCCTTCTAGCTTATGACATCAGACACAAAGCTAAACATAAAGTTGAAATTAAGGCTGTCAATTAATCGCAGTTAACTCACACAGTTAACTCAACAAAATTAATTGCAGTTTTAACCGTACTGCTAAACAATAATAGAATACCAATTGAAATTTATTATAAATATTTTTGGATGTTTTTCTACATTTTAAAATATATTGATTTCAATTACAACATAGAATATAAAGTGAGCATTGTAATCTTTGTATTATTATTTTTATTACAAATATTTGCACTGTAAAAAGATAAACAAAAGAAATAGTATTTTTCAATTCACCTCATACAAGTACTGTAGTGCAATCTCTTTCTCATGAAAGTGCAACTTACAAATGTATTTTTTGTAACTGCACTCAAAAATAAAATATAAAACTTCAAAGCCTACAAATCCACTGAGTCCTACTTTTTGTTCAGCCAATCGCTAAGACAAACAAGTTTGTTTACATTTACAAAAGATACTGCTGCCTGCTTCTTATTTACAATGTCACCTGAAAGTGAGAACAGGCGTTCACATGGCACTTTTGTAGCTGGCATTGCAAGGTATTTATGTGCTAGATATGCTAAACATTCATATGCCCCTTCATGCTTTGGCCACCATTCCAGAGGACATGCTTCCATGCTGATGACACTCGTTCAAAAAAATGCATTATTAAATTTGTGACTCAACTCCCTGGGGGAGAATTGTATGTCTCTTTCTCTGTGTTTTACTCACATTCTGCCATATATTTCATGTTGTAGCAGTGTCAGAAGATGACCTAGCACATGTTGTTCAAGAACCCTTTCACTGCAGATTTGACAAAACGCAAAGAAGGTACTAATGTGAGATTTCTAAAAATAGTTACAGCACTCGACCTAAGGTTTAAGAATCTGAAGTGCCTTCCAAAATTTGAGAGGGAAGAGGTGTGGAGCATGCTTTTGGAAGTCTTAAAATAGCAACACTCCGATGTGGAAACTACAGAACCCAAACCACCAAAAAAGAAAATCAACCTTCAGCTGGTGGCATCTGAGTCAGATGATGAAAATGAACTTGCATCAGTCCACACTGCTCTGGATCGTTATCGAGCAGAACCCGTCATTAGCATGGACACATGTCCTCTGGAATGGTGATCAAAGCATGAAGGGACATATGAATGTTTACCGCATCTGGCACGTAATATCTTGCGATACTGGCTACAACAGTGCCATGCGAACGCCTGTTCTCACTTTCAGGTGACATTGTAAACAAGAAGCAGGCAGCATTATCTCCTGCAAATGTAAACAAACTTGTCTGTCTGCGCAATTGGCTGAACAAGAAGTAGGACTGAGTGGACTTGTAGGCTTTAAAGTTCTACATTGTTTTATTTTTGAATGCAGTTATTCTTTTTTACATAATTCTACATTTGTAAGTTGCACTTTCACGATAAAGAGATTGCACTACAGTATTTTATGAGGTGAATTGAAATACTATTTCTTTTGTTTCTTATTTAAAGTTCAAATATTTGTAATAAAAATAAATATAAAGTGAGCAGAGTACACTTTGTATTCTGTGTTGTAATTGAAATCAATGTATTTGAAAATGTAGAAAACATCCAAAAATATTTAAATAAATGGTATTCTATTATTTAATTGTGCGATAAATCGCGATTAATTTTTTTAATCATGCAATTAATTGCTACTAATCTTTTTAATCACTTAGCATCCCCAGTTGAAATACAACCTGTTACAATAATTCAAAGTGGAATACACAGTTGCTGTGACACAAAAGTCACTGCTTTAGCTATAAACTTCTGAAACCTTTTTTAATTTTTATTATAAGTTACACATTTTTTTCATGGCAAACAAAAGTATACAATAGCATAAAATGCCACTTTTTTAATGCAACATTCAACAGACCAATCCATCTACTCACACAGAAGACATTAAACATCCTTATATTATGATTACATTATTATGATTATATATTATTTTATTATATAAAAATCATTATATTATGATGCTTTCAGATGTCATAAGAGCAGTATGACTTAAAGGTAAATATGTAACTCTTAAAAGTGATATTTATTTAGGGTAATACAGGTTTTCTATAGCGAACACTGAAGATTTGGTTAAACGGAACATAAAACAATTTGTTGAAATATACTGATTAATAAACTGCCTTTTGGCTTATTTATAATGGTTTTCCATCACAGACAAATGGCACAAACTCAGTAATGGACTTCAATATTTTCATTCAGCCATAGATAAATGATTTGGGGAAAAAGTCCCAATTTTGAGCTTTTTTATTGTCACAAAGAGATCTAATGCTTTACTGATCAGGAAAACAAAACTACTGTCCATGGATCTAAACCACTGATAATCTACTAATGCTGGGGGGAAAATGCAATACATGGATAGTTACCAGACATATAGGTTTCTTTAAAAGCCATACAAATTAAATTGCACGAGTGTGATGAATAAACAATAAGCAAGCAAATAAAGAATCCCTTTTTATTATGCTTTTTGTGTTAATTCAAAAGTACTGTCCAACAGTGCAGTGGATCTGTGTAATGACTTATGACTTCAGAAGTTAAAACTCATAGTTGACCAAAAAAAAAAAAAAAAAAATTGAAAAGCAAGAGTTTTGGAAACTTTGACTTGGTGCTGAGTGCAATGCATCCACATTTTAGAGCACAAGGGAAAAAAATCAACAACAAGCCTTACAAAACAGCATATTTGAAAAAAAAATACAGAACATACTAGACTCCTTGGCAGCATTTACTAGAATTAATTACCAAACTCTTATGTCCCAGCCTTAAGTACCTGCATAGGTGAAGGCACACAACCTATAACAGATGAGGTCCTTCTTCTTAGAGCCCTGCAATCTGACCCGAACCCAACAGGACCTGACTACAAATGTCTGGGTTGGTGTGGAAAACAACCAGACCCTTTCAGGCATGGTTCATCTTGCCCACGGCACCGGTGCAAGGGCAGATGTGTGCCTCACTTCTGTTAGCCGCCATCACCTTACTGCTCTGTGTGTGTTGTGGTCTGGAGTGAGTGTGCATGCCAAAAAGTGGCAGCACCTCTTACTCTGCAGCACACATGCAGTGCAGCAGGGGGCGGAGGATGGCAGGAACAGGGCACATAGCTGCCACCAGGCTGACCTCAGGCAGGTGAAGGAGAACCAACTACAAGGGAAGAAGGCAAGGCAGTGTCAGCTCAGGTTTGTGGGGAAGGATCAGGGTTGGTTCAAAATATGACTTGAGCCTCTCAGACTTGGGTCAGGTCAGGTTGGCTTGGGCCTAAAATGTAGGCCCCAGCAGACCTCTTCTTCTCAAACCAAACCCAATTCTGGGCAACTGTTTTTCCATCTCAAAGCTCTGATCTGTGAAGTTATACACAGTTCAGTCCTCTGCCTCATATTATTCAACATCTATCTGAAGCCATTACGAGAGCAGTACACAGACAACATCAATCTCCTTTATTTCAAATGTTAGCTCCATCTCCCAGCTTTCTCAAAGCTTAGACAAAGTCAAGATCCAAATGAATAGCGCTGGCTTAAGTTGAACTCATACAAAAATGAGGTGATGTTGGTAGGAAAAGGGATGCACTTTGAAGAATATGCCTCCTCTATAACATTCCCCATTATCACAAGCATCTGCCCTCAGATTGTTAAATTAGCTCAAGGACTCATGGTTCTCAATGACACTAGATGACCAAATTGCCACAGTGGAAATAAATGCCTACTTTCTTTTGTGACTGGTCACAAGACTGAGTTCCATCCTATCATTCCCCGATCTGGCTATGGTGATCCATGCATTTGTGACCTCCAGGATGGATTACTGCAACTCACTGGACCTGATTCTCCCTTGCCTGGCACTTTGTGTAGCTTCAACTGGTACAAAATGCAGTAGCAACACAGGTCACTGTGAACACATCCCCCACTGCTACACTCTCTGCACTAGCTCCCAGTTAAGTATCTGTCCTGATTTTTAAAGTCCTCCAGTATATTGTACTTTGCTACCTGAGAGACTCCTTCCACAACTATGACCACCCAGAACAGCTAGAAAATTAAACTAGAACTAGACTAGAACAATTAAACTGTAGACCAATAAGGACTGGTTCATGAGTGCAGGAAACAGACCTTTCACAGGGCTAAATAGGGATTGGGAATGGCTGAGCCATTACAAACATTGAATCTATCTCCCCTTGTAAGTATTCTCACACTTGCTTCTTATCAAACTGTCTGTATTGGGCTATCTTGATTATCAGTTCAAAAGTTTTTTTTCTCTTACTTAATTGGCCTCTCAGACTTGGTAAGACAACTCCCACCTGTTCATGCTCTCTGTATGTGTGTATATATATCTCCTCAATATATGTTTCACTCTATATGCGTCCGAAGAAGTGGGTTGTAGCCCACGAAAGCTTATGCTCTAATAAATTTGTTAGTCTCTAAGGTGCCACAAGTACTCCTGTTATTTTTGCAGACCTTTCACAGGGACTAGACATAGTCTATGGAATTAATTCCTGCAAGAAATAAGAATGACCACCAACTAACCAATTTCAGAACTAAATGTGGCACTCATTTCACCAAGTTAGCTTTTCTTCAGTAATAAATCTACACATATACACTCTCACACATTAGTTTATTGCATTGTTTATGTTAATCAGGCTATTCCTTTTATAGTCTGAGGATGAAGAGAGTGAGAGATTATTATTTTCTCTGTTTTTAAAAGCTGGATAGCTGCTTAGGTACCAAAAACAGTGGACTATAAAGCTCCAATTCAGCAAGGTATTTAACCACATGCCTAACTTTAATCCCATGTGTTATTTCAATGGAACTACTTACACAATAAAAACTAGACACATGCTTAAGTATCTTGCTGAACTGAGGCCTAAACTGATTGATTTCACAGAGTGATTAAATAAAATAGATAAAATACATACAATATAAAGAAGATATTCCTGATGATGCCTTGGGCATAGTTCCATTACAATTAATGTTTTCATTGTTTTCACATATTACAAATTTAAAGTCAAATAATAATCTGTGCATCTCAGATTAGAACCTAGCCTCTTTGGGCCTTAACCAAAGCACACTGAAATCAATGAAGTTCAATGAGCTCTGAATCCCTGTGTTAGGTGTTTTAGAGGATCGGACTGATTTGTATCTTAATCATGGTATATCAAGATCTTTCACAGTCAATGAAAGAAATGGTACATTTTTAACTTTTTACTATTTTCTAGAGCACAGTTCTTCTTCCTGCTGTGATGACCTCTTTGTGTTCATTGCCATATTATGTTAAAATCTAAATTTTTTTAAAATCTAAATAGATGGGGGAGGCTATGTTTTTTTTAGTGTGCCTTTAAAATCTGTTTTTTTGTTTGTTTGTTTTATTTTAGATATACTAAACAGTGCAAGACTGGTTTAGTTTGAGCTTTTGGGGGCCTTTCTGCATATAGTGACAACATCAGCTACCTAGCACAATAGCTCTGACAGTGGGATTCTGTTCTTTATTGGCAGCAGGTTATTTATTACAAGGGTAAGATTTCTTTGGATGTAATTCAAAAAGCTAATCATGATATCCAAATAGTCTGTCCTCTGTCCTTGAATGCAACATTAACAGACCACATGTTTTGAATAACTTAGCACCCACTAATAAATAAATTATTTATACACACATAGAGGTATTCCTCATAAATAATAGTGTTGTATAGTAAATGTATCTGCATTTTATTATTGCAGACAGAAAGAAATCTGCAATGATTCATAAGGGAAAATACTATGTGTATGTGGGAAGTCCATTTTCCTTAGCCCCTACTGTTAACTTACGTTGCATACACATGGCTGTCATCTAAAACAGAAATTAACAAACGTGCGAGCTTCTTTTTTTTTTTTTTTAAAGAACCATCTTCAAGGGGTAGGTTCTTACACCACATCAGATGAAAATGTGATTGTTTTTTGTGGCTTCTCTTCTGCTGCAGAGTAGGCACATTAAAAAGACATAGCTGTCTATCTCAGTGTACACATGCCACAGTAAAATGTGTGTTATTTACTGATAAAAACCACATGACAGCAATTGAAAAACAGAACTTATTCTGTCAGTCAAATTAGGGAGGCAGAATATCTTCCATGCCAACTGATTACTGTCTGGGTCTAAGTGTGGCGAACTGCCAGATCAATTATAATGGTACAGAAGAGGAAATATGAAGACAGATTGGCTTAATTCTAAACAGAAGCATCAGTGAAATAGAAACCCAGAGACATTTTAATACTGCAGCCAATTACTTAAAATGAATCTTTGGCCTACACTGCAGTTTTTATGTATATTGTTTCCTTTTACACAAAAGATTAAAAAAAGGACATCAACATACTATAACAACCATATATGGACGACACTGATAAAATCTACATAAGGATGCCACTGAGAAAGGCACTTTTCTGAACTAAGTTTTTTGTGACAAGAGCCCAGGAATAGAGCCAGATAATTCACTATGCAGGCAAATCAACCAATAATGTTTAAGAGAATTTCATCACATTGACACATTGATGCGCTCTCTACCTCTTTTTTCTGTTCTGCTATAATTAGTCACAGCAAAAAGAGAGGATTAGACCTTCTCTGACATCCAACTTTCTCCCCTAGTGTTTATTATTCTATTAGTGTTTATTATTCTATGACTTACATCTCCCAACACTAGAATAAGAAGGATGGCAGTTTTATTAATAATGGGAAAATGCTGAATCAGATTCTTCGTCCTTTGAATTGCAAGTGCCTATACCAGTCCCTTAATGTCCACATGGAAACCCCAGATTTTCTACAACAGAGTCCAACCATATATTCATCACAGAGCTCATAAACTAAGCATGGTCCAGCCTGGTCAATGCTTGGATGAAATCTCAAGGGAAATTTTCAGGTGGTGATAAAGAGAAGACTATGATACAGTAAAAGGGCTGTTCTTTCTGAGTTGGTGCTGAACTCATGATCAAATACAGTGCTAAGAGACACTGTGCTGAATGAGACATAAAAACTGGGACTGTAGAGATCCCATAGCACTTTTTACAAGAATAGCAGTATGAATCCCTCTCAGTGTCTGGCCAAACTGAAAGTGAATAATTATATTCTGACTTTCCAAATAATTCCTCACGTAATATTCAATGGAGAAGTAATTCTTAACATAATTTCCTAAAAGCTGTTCTGCATTGCTGCTGGCATATAAGGTTGCTCCAAAGATGTCTGCATTTCAGTCATGGGTCATTGATTCCTATTTTAAAGAGTTTGGGGATCTGTCAGAATAAAAATTACAATATACATTTAAAGATATTGGATCCAATACAGTTGCATTGGTGTAAATAAGTACAATGTTTGGTCCATTATTTTGCAGCTTGCTGAATTAAAACTATTAAAAAGATGCAGTATTATAGCTCTTAAAGCTATTTACCACTGTTAGTATTTTCTGTTACTATTTACCACTTTCACTGAGAAACCAACCTTGAAGAGAGTCTATTCCAAGTCCTAAGGGACACATTTCCTCTATTTCTGTAGGCAGTGAGACATTGAGATATGCTAAAAAGTCTAAAGGAGCAATGATATGAAGAATTTAACGTTCCTGACTCATTAGGAAGGAAACTCATCCTTAGCAGAAAAAATGGTGTTTATAGAGAATGAACATGAGAATACCTTTCTGAAAATCTAAAAATATTAGATTCTCCCATTTTTTATTAAGCACTGTATGTTGGTACATGAAAAAAATGTATTTTCCATACTTTAAATGCACCCAATATTACACCAATATATTTATTATGCATCAAATTATATCTCCAATAAACAAATATTAAAAGTAAATCATCAACCTACATTAAATGGATTGAAAACTGATTGAGCGACATCACAAAAATTAATTGTAATTGGGGAATCATCATCTAATGAAGGTATTTTTAGTTGGTTGGACAGAGATCTGTTCTTGGCCCAATGCTGTTTGATATCTTTATTAATATCAGAAAGAAAATATAAAATAATTGCTGGTAAAATTTGCAGATGACACAAAAATTGGTGGATTGATAAATAAAGATAGGGACAGGTCAGTTATATGAACAGATTTGGATCACTTGGTAAAGTGAACTCATTTGAACAACATGCACTTTAACTCAGCCAAATGTAAAGTCATGTATCTCAGAACAAACAACACTCTTGGGCTCAGAAGGACCCTGTATGGGGGAGGGGAGACCTACAGAGCTCAATTCAGAAGCTGTTCTCATTGATTTGGTCATTAGGTAGACATGTAGTTGGGCCTTTCTGTTCTTCCTAGCTCTGGAACTGAAGGACTTACAGACTGCACATTTACTAGGAATGTGGATCTTTCCCAGATGGAGGCACTTTAAGTGTCCATCTGAAGCTGGGATTGCGCCTCTGCACAAGGGGCAGTGTTTAAACCCAGGTGAACTGAATGATGCCTCCTTAATACCGGTAGGATAACTGCTTGAGAGTTACCATCAAGGAGAAAGGAAAGTTACTTACTATATACAATAACTGGAGTTCTTTGAGATGTGTTATCCATATGCCCATTCCATGACCTGTCCTTCCATCCCCTCTACCTCAGAGTCCACTTCTAGGAGTTCTGCGGTGAGAAGGAACCGGTCAATGGGCACGCCTCACCCTTATATGCCCTTGCAATGGAGCATGAGGACTGAAGAGCACATGCACGCCATACGGGTACTGCTAGCCAAAACCACTCCAATCTCTGTCATGATCACTGGATAACATATCTCAAAGAATTCCAATTACTGTACACAGTAAGTAATTTTCCTTTCCTTGAGCAGTAGGATGTCTGTGGGAGGGAGCACCTTTCCTGTGACCCTTAGAAGCTGTGGAACTGCTTGTCAGGCCTGAGGGCCTGCAGCAGACCCAGCCTCTGGGCAACCTAACAAGTGCAGCTGGTATATAGTAGGCTGCCTGGTTAGCAACATTGCTGATTGCTGGGAATAGTCAGCAGACCTGTTTTTAAGCTCAGCAGCAGTTCAGCAGCTGCTTAAAGCATTCATCCACAGCTGCAGGAGCTCCTGTGCCTGCTTGTTTCCTACCTTGTTCCTGCCTTGCTCAAGCCCTGCTCCTGACGTGGCTCCAGCCTTGACTCACTCCGGGAAACCCAACTCGGACCTTGGGCTACACTTCCTGACTTCTGACTCTGGCTCTGTCCCTTGGCTTTGGCATCTGACTTCAGCTTTGACCCTGGGCTCCTATTCCTGGCGACTGACTCCTGCTCCAACCACCAGGCAAGACTGCCCATGTCCCAGTCTCTGATACTGCTAAGGTGCATCAGACCGAAGTGCATTCCTCATGTCTTACAAAGCATGCAGCAGTCCTTACTAACTTTTGTGCACCTTCACTACTTTTTCACTATGCAGTATATTTGCCTAACTTTGAAAACCATATTTATGCTCTTTTAGCAGGAACTGTTTTATAAGCTGGTCTGCTAATGTGGTTTAATTGTTGTGGGAACGTAAGTGTAGGACTTCAGCTCCAAAGAGTGGGAATGTGTTCCTTGACTTTTGCACAACAAATGAAAACAGAAAACAAGAGTGGTTTATAGAGCCAGAATCCATTGATAAGATCCTTGGCAATGAGAGACTTCTCAGTCAAGTAGAAAATTCACCACTCTCTCCCCCTTCTGAACCTTGAGGTTCAACAAAGAAAAGTAAAATGTAACTGGATAGAGATGACTCAAGATTCATAGATTTTTAAGGCCACTAACTAACACCAACACTGAACTACTAACTATTAAAGTACTAAATATTAAATTACTATCTATTCCACACAAAAACTGTAACTACTTAGGTAAGAGCAGGAGCGGTTCTAGCTTTTTTGCCGCCCCAAGCACGGCAGGCAGGCTGCCTTCGGTCCCGTGGCTTCGGCGGACCTCCCGCAGGCAAGCCGCCGAAGGCTGCCTGACTGCTGCCCTCGCAGGGACTGGCAGGGCGCCCCCCGCAGCTTGCCGCCCCAGGCACGCGCTTGGAGAGCTGGTGCCTGGAGCCGCCGCTGGGTAAGAGTATCTAGAAGTCTGGTAGTCTCTCAGACTGTCAGGCTCTGCCTCTAAGCCATGAGTCAGTGACAGGAACTGAATGGTGGCAGACATCTCTCTTTCTTATATGTCCTTGCAGTAGAGCACAAGGACTGAAGAGTACATACATGCCCTACAGATACTGCTAACCAAAAAGACTCCAGTCTCTATCTCATGAGGTACATGCACACCATCAACAGAATGAGCATATGGACAATCACTCAGAGAAATTGATCAAGCTTCCAAATCGTTCTATGTAATCATAAAGATACACAGAAATCCTTAGAAAATAAAAAATGTAATTACAACTAATTTCTGTTTATTCATGTCATTCCAACATATTGACACCTGGATAAAATCCTGCTTTTGGATTGCCCAGACATTATAATCAGCAAGAGAAAGCATTGCAGTATGTTCTATTTTGGATAGTATGATGTCCCATTACTGTGAACAGCAGCAAGATTTCTGGCTAATTGAAACAAGTGTCAAGTACTAATAACTGCCAAGGCACTGATTAGAAAAACATTTTTTCTCCCTAGATATTGCATTTTTCTCTTACATGTATGCCTGCATAATTGAGACATGTTTAAGAGTAAATTGCTTTTGGTTAATGCTGCAGTATGTTCGAGTCCTGTCACTATCAATGGACTTTCTGCATGATTATTACACAGCTGCCATGTCACATAATGGCAATGCCAAACTCATGCCACTCAGAATAGTCAGTAGATACTGATTAATAAAATTTCCTGTGTACTGGTACAAAAATGTATTTATGACATGCCTCAGGTACAACAGATTTTTTAAATTAACTTTTCTCAGATAGTAGAACAATAGAGAGAAGTTGCAGAAAAAAGAAATGGACATGGTGAATCACGAAAAATTCCCAAAAGGTAATGCAAATCATTTTTGGCCACGAGGTGTACTTGAATGAGGAAAGTTGAGTATGGGAGACTTAAACCTTGTCAACCCTTGAGAATTTTTACAAGTAATTAAGACCGGCCATACTGGGTCAGATCAATGGTCCATCCAGCCCAGTTTCCCATCTTTCGACAGTGGCCAATTCCAGATGCTTCAGAGGAAATGAACATCAAGTGATCCTTCCCCAGTTGCCGATTCCCATCTTCTGGCAAACAGAGGCTAGGGACACTCAGAGCATGGTTTTGCATCCCTGCCCATCCTGGCTAATAGCCACTGATGGACCTATCCTCCATGAATTTATCTAATTCTTTTTTGAACCCTGTTATAGTCTTGGCCATTGTCTGGCAAAAAGTTCCACAGGTTGACTGTGCATTGTGTGAAGAAATACTTCCTTATGTTTGTTTTCATTTGGTGACCCCTAGTTCTTGTGTTATGAGGAGAAAATAACACTTCCTTATTTACTTTCTCCACACAGTCATGATTTTTTTATAGACCTCTATCATATCCCCCCCTTAGTCATCTCTTTTCCAAGCTGAAAAGTCCCAGTTTTATTAATCTCTCCTCAGATGGAAGCCGTTCCATATCCTGAATCATTTTGTTGCCCTTTTCTGTACCTTTTCCAATTCCAATATATATTTTTTGAGATAAGGTGACCATATCTGCATGCAGTATTCAATATATGGGCATACCATGGATTTATATAGAGGCAATATGATATTTTCTGTCTTATTATCAATCTCTTTCCTAATTGTTCGCTTTTTTGACTGCTGCTGCACATTGAGTAGATGTTTTCAGAGAACTATCCACAGTGACTCCAGATCTCTTTTTTGAGTTCCTAGCAGTTCAGCAGTACCAATCCTAGCACCACTGGGAGCCTGAGTGTAGCTCTGGCAGCCATTTTCAGCATTGTGTCAATTAACCCTGCTCAAAGCAAGTCAGGCTGACAGAGTGCTGAAAGGCTGCCAAATCCAGAGAGCTGTATATGCAGTTGTTCTCAGTACTGCTAGGGCTGGTGAAGCTTAACTACTGTTATCAACTACAGGAATATTTTTTGTAAAATTTCTCTACTATAACAAGGCTTTACTGTGCTGAGAACTGCATTTGTATTTCAACATTTTATTGGAGACTAGTGTGAAATGGGCCATACAATTTGGCACATTGCAGCATTTCCTCCCTTTCTGCCTGTTTTTTCCCCTAGCGAGTGGTGATCTGGCCTGAATGTAGTAAAAACCTTCATATGACACCCTTCAAACGGTCTATTATTAATGATACAGAAACTCAGAAGAAGATGGGAAGGACTGAGATCTACCAACTGATTTTCTGGGATATGCCAACATGATGCTAATAGTGGATAGGGCTCTGGACTGGGACTCCAGAAAGCTAGATTCTATTTCCATTGGGTATGCCCGCGGGTGTCCCAAGTCAGCCAACTCAGGCTTGCAGGGCTTGGGCAACAGGGCTATAAAACTACAGGGCAGATGTACGGGCTCTGACTGGAGCCCAGGCTCTGAGATCCCATGAGTGGAGAGAGTCTCAGAGCCTGGGCTCCAGCCTAAGTCCGAGCATCTATAGTGCTATTTTTATCCCTGCAGTCCAAGCCCTGTGAGCCCGAGTCAACTGACCAGGCTTTAACACTGGATGTCACTGGGTTTTTATAGCAGTGTAGACATACCCTATGCCACTGGCCTGCATGGTAACTTTGGGACGTCACTTCCTTCCCTGTTTCTCAGTTTTCCCATCTGTAAAATGGGAATAATGATACTGCCCTCCTTTGTAAAGCATTTTGAGATTCAAAGATTAAAAAGTGCTATAAGAGACCTAGGTATTATTATTAAGAGCAAGAAAGGATTTTTGTTAAGTGCTCCAGAGGAAAATTAATCCTTCCATTCAGGTCTATGCCAATATGTCATTGGAGAAAATTTCTCCACAACGCAAAATCTGAGTTACTTCACAAAATCTACCATTCACGTAGGCTAGCAGCAACACTTAGTTTTTTACACCCTTAGATGCCACTGGTTTCCAAGTAGTACCCTGTTTTTTATTAGATCTTAAGAAAAAAGTAAAGTGGAGTCTTCCTATTAAGAACTTCTATGAAAAGAGAACTCCAAATGTCAGTTAACGTATGAAAAATAAAACCATTCTATCTGTAATAAATACAAAAATATTGAACTGTTAAGCACCAACCTTTACATCTTTGCCAGTGATCATGACTGCAGTAATATGTGACACTGCAGCTTTGAAAGATACAGAAATAAAATTGTAACACTTCAACAGGGCAGTTAACTAATGTATAATTACAGTGGAAACCCTATCAAATTTATTATAACTATACCTCTTCATTATGACCATATATTAAAATAAGGAAATAGTAATGATCTGGTCATTTAAAAAATGTTTTTAACTAGAGATGGACCTGAAAAAAAGCTGGGAGCAGGACATGCTTGATTTCTGGGAAAGCTTGGGCACATCTTGAGGGTTACTCATACTACCATAGCTCAAATCCCCCAACACCAAAATATTCTCAGAAACATGCCTCAGCAGAATGAAAAATTAAAATGTGAATATGTAGAATACGGCAGACACCCCTTTCCCTCCTACAGAAACCTAATGAGAAGCAATTTTGTACCAATTAAATGACTAAAAAACCTGTGAGACCACTAGCCCAATTATGAACTTAAAAAAAAAAAAAAAAAAGCACAGCTATTCACCAGTGTTTGGTGTTAAGTCAATTCTGGAGACTTGTTCCTGGCTAAGAAAAGAACACATTTTTCAATATTCAGATTTTTAAAAAAAATCTGAAGGAAAAAATATACTCTGAACAATGAAGGACTTTCTTAAAACATAAATTATACTGCTGCTGATGACTTTTCACAGCTTGTTTGTGTGAAAGCCTGTGAAAGTGAGAGGCAAAGTGGTACATATATTCCTACCTGAGTGTTTTTCCCTATTTACGGGGCTTTACGGAGAGTGGGGAAAAAAATATTTCCTTTGTTTTGATAACTCTGACATTCAGCACTATCCTCTGAAAATCCTGTATCAAAAGGCCTCAGGGTATTAATGCAACTCACAAAGGGTGATACTGCAACATAGTGTGAGCCAGCAACTCTGCAAAGAAACTTCCTTTGAATGGCATGTTCAAAAACTCCAGTTTATTTAGTAGCATGATATGTTCCCAGAAAGAAACAATACATCATATATAAACTAGGAAATAAATATACTATTTGTCATTTGTCGGTAATTACCTTGTCCCTTATATTTACCTCAGGAGGCTGAAGGTAACTTTTTTCCCCCCACCCAAATTCAAGTTACCAGAGTGTCATTTAAACAGACTTTCTCCTCAGTGATTTTTTTCATCTGATGCCTGCTAGACTGACTGTATGGAGAAGTCCTACTTCCTTTGGGTTTCCCTGGCCTGGCTTGTGTCACTGGGTCTCTTTCTCATGCCCCTTTGCCCCATAGTCTTTCTCTTCAAAATGGAAAAGCAGCCTCTAGCTTTGACTCCTTTGTATTTGACCTGGACCTTTGTCCAGCTTCTTCACAGTTTCAGTTATGTTAGAGGGCCTCATAGATGCCTAAGAGCAAAAACTGCTTCCACTCTACAAGCCATTATATCCCGTGGACCTCCTGCTCCAATGACCCCTGCCACAGGACTGTAGTAGTCAACAATCACCACCATTCAAGTGCAAGTAATGCTCTAGAAAAGGAAGGTGAGGTTTTCATGTCTGAAGGTCTTCAAGTATGTTCAAAATAAAATTATCAACAGTATTACAAAAGAGAAACACAGTCCAAAATAAATCCTGGAACTGCTGTAAATTATTAATTATAATAATAATTATTATTAATAAACCAACCAAAGAATGCAACAGATAAATGATTACATGTATTATTGTGCCACAACTCATATTTCATTTTAGGGGGTACTTGTGGCATAAATGTAAGTATAATGCATTAATATATTCAAATATATTCTAGTTACAAGTGAAATGAGATTTTCACCTAAGCAAATATGTTTCTGGAAGAAGCAGGGGAGTATTTAGAAGTCATCTCTACAGTTCATTTAAAGTTTGGCTACACAGGAATGTTACATCAGACTAGTTTGTTCATTCTAAGTGCAGCCAGTTAACTATATCTAAGTCAAATGCATACACAATGCTTTGCTGTGCTGGCTTATCCCATAGTATAATGCTCCACAGCTAGGTTCTGTGCTCTGTGATTTTTCTCACAGTGCTTTCTGGGATGCCAACCAGAACCTATAGGAATTCTGGGACTCAGGGTCAAACTAACAAACTCCCATGATTTCTTCTCCTAGCATCACATAATTCATCCATATTTTGCCTGTGCCATTTTCAAACAGCTGTCAGGGAGCATGAAGAACACACTGCTGCAATTATGACGGTCATTAATATGAACAGGATGGTGCACATGTATTGGCAGTCACAGAGATGGATGGATTAAGTCTGGCAGCTTTGGATGGCTTTGAATGCAGTGGCAATACTACTACGGGTGGCGGAGGAGTAGGAGGATAAAACTGAGTAGTTACTTCTGCAGGGCATTTATCTGGAGCAGTTTCACTTGGTGGAGCACAGCTTCTGGGCTCAGCCAACTAGCACAGACGGTGGGACAGGATAGTGATGTAGAACTGGGACAATCAGTAGTGGTGGCAGAACTTCAAGATGTGGAAGGCTACTTTCCTAGAGATCTGTGCTGAGGGCACCCTGGAAATGAAGCACCAGAACACCAATATGACAGTTCCTCTCAGTGTGGAGAAGCACATTGCCATCACTATCTGGAAGCTCACGCCCCCCATTGATACTGGTCAGCTGCTAACCAATTTGCTGTTGGGGTTGTTGTCGTGAGGTTTGCAAAGCTATTAAGAGGGTGCAGCTCTGCATGTCATGGAGGTTATTTCTGACTTTGCACAGATGGAGCTTCCAAGCTGCATAGGGGCTACTGATGGGGCCCATGGACCTATTCTTTGCCCCACACACCAGGCCAAAGTCTTTGTCAACAGGAAGGAGTATTTCTCCATGGTGGCTGCAAGACCTGGTTGACCTTCGAGAAACATTCACCAATCCAAATGTGGGGTAGTCTGGAAAGGTCCATGATGCCAGGATCTTTAGAAACTCAGGCCTATTTGCTAGAATGAGGAAGAGAATTTTTGCTCCCCAGACCACTATAGACATTAATGGAGTTATAATTCCTCCTGTCATTCTCACAAACCCAGCTTACCCACTTCTCCCCTGTCTTATGAAGCCTTTTACTGGACATTTGGACAAGAAAAAGGAGAGAATTAACTATACCCTGAGTAGTTGCAGGATGGCAGTGGAGTGTGCGTTTGGAAGAATGAAAGGAAGATGGCGGTGTCCCACAGGAAGGCTGGATATTTCTCATCATGATATGACTTGTGTGAGAAGTCTGTTGTATTGTGCACATCTGTCAGAGCAAGAGTGAGAGGCTGGAGGATGGGTGGGAGAAGGAGGTGGAGAGACTTTCAGAACATTATTGACAACATTATGAAAAATGTCCCATGTGGTCAGGGGGAAAAAAGAGTCAGGGATGCAGCAAGCTCCTAAATTGTGGCCAGGAGGTCATTCTGGATAATGAATTAACTGTAACCAAGTTAACTGTAACTGTTCCTCGATAATATTATTAAGATGAGTTACTTTTAAAAAAGAGAGATTAAAAAAACATAGGTAACAAATAACACTGCTTGAATTAAAAAACAAGACAAAGAAAAAACAAACAAATTAAAAACAAATAACATAGTGCAAATTTCAGACCAGTGGAATTGTAGCATGCTCAAACTGTGGAGTGCTCACAAACTCCTGAAGGGGGGCTGCTGTAGAGTATTCTCCTCTATCTCCAGGGGAGTGGATTGCTGTGGGAATGGCCTGAAATTTGGAAGATGTTAAGGGAGATCTTAGCGCGGAGTGTTCTTCATAGTTTGCAGGACAATCCTAGGATGGGGTACTGGGCTTGACCTTTGTGATTAATGGTGCTCCATCAAAGATGCTTGTCTCTGCTTTGTATAAATTATGTCCCTTTTCAGGGCCAAGTGCTCTAATTAAAGCCTTTGTGATTCCTCCAGGAAATCATCCTCCACACTTCTGTCTTTGAGGCTCTCTGTTAAGATGCTCCTTGAACATTTCCTGTCTTGTCTTCTTTTTTTCCCTTTGGAGTTTGTCAGCCTTTCAGCAGGTGATAAGCAATCTGTATGCATGGACTATGGCATTACAGGCAATAAGGGAAATCAGAAAAGAACAAGTAGTTATTGTCCCAATCCTAATCTCCATGACAACAATGATAAAATGTTGCTTTTCCCTCAATTCTGGAATGCCATTCCCATCATCTCTTCCCACTCTGGAGTTCGCTTTGAGATGGTAAGGCACTTTCCAAATTACTTTGTACAGGACCCCTGTAAAAATGTAGAGAGGGTGGGGATGAGAGTGTTCAGTGATCATTCAGTGCTTAAGGTGCTTACAAGAAATATTCTTTATTCTGTGTCTGGTTCTAGCTGGCTGTGCATACTAAGAGCTTCACAGTGCCCAGCCCTAGACTCTCTGTCTGGGAAATTCTGTCCTTAAAGGCACAGTCCCTAGTATTATAGAGGGAAGTGGTGGTCTTAGG